>NW_023416895.1:22012-37587 GCF_002922805.2 Oryzias melastigma | reverse complement strand
ATTCCACTGTCTCGTTTTCATGGGCATGGGAGGGGCTGCTGCAGAGAGAGCAGATTTGTAGAGGATTTCTCTTAATGCATGAACGGATTCAAATACCATTTTTCGGTTCTATATAGTGAGGAATGAACAGTAAAATGCACCTAAAACCTCAAAAAGTAGAATATTCATGGTAGGGCCCCTTTAAACAAATGTACTGATCTTGTCTTTACTTAAAGATGCACTTTGGTGAAGAAAAGTAAGTCATATTAGTCTTCTGTCTTGTAGTAAAGAGAAGAATTTCTAAAGAAAAATGCAGATGTGGGATGCATTGATAGTCGTTTCATAATCGTATCGTTTCCTCCAGAATTGTAATCAAATCGTAAGGTTTTTCTCAATATTTCCACCTTTATTAAGAACTGAGGTGTGTAAACTTTTGAACTGGCTATTTGGGAAGTTTCTCTTTGTCATTTAGATTTAAAAGTGTTAACACAGTTTTTTTAAACAATAAATTATACTTAATCCAATCCCCATGAATGGGGAAAAAATGTGTTATCATTCATATTCTCTGAAAAAAGTCTAGAATTAATCGTTTCTACCATGGGTATGTAAAGATATAAGCACAACTATAATGCTCATCTTGTAAGCTGCACCATTGGACTATACTTTAACCACTTACATGTTCAGTGCTGCAGTACTTCCTAATAAACAAAAAAAGGACAATGTATATTTTTCAATGTTTAAATACCTGATAAAAATGACACCTCTTTAAAACTGTAAACTATAAAAAGGCAACCCTTTTGGTCTAATATACAGCCTTTTATCATGTCAGAGTTAGCCAAGTCTAACCCTTGTCTGTTCTGTGCTGTCATACATTTAGAGAAACATTTTTATGCAGGAGACCATTCCAACCTATCTGCTAAAAGCTCTATTGCACTTATCAACATCATTCAGCAGCATGTAAACAACCTTAAAAACGCTCTTTTTTTTCCTTTCATGGTAACCAAATGCTGCATAGTATAGGTCAACTACAAGTAGTCCTTTTGTTCTCTCTTTATATAAGTAAAAGTAAAGTGACTCTAATGCCACTGCAAGAGATGATTGCACAATATACTATGATTCAACTAAAAATAATAACTAAGACCTATTTGTATGATGCAGGTAGGATGTTTAACCATATGAAGTTGCAAAAAAATGTTTCATTTTCTGCATATTTCGCCTTCTGTTTTGAAATTTTCAACCTTTGGGAAGGAGATACAATTAATCACATAATCATACTTGTGTGATTTTCTAATTCACTTGACTTGACAATTTTTGTATACTTTACTTTGTATGTTTTGTAATATTTAAAAAAAAAAACATTGTTTCAACTTATTTACATGAGATTAAAACAATTAAATGAAGAGAAATGAAATACTTTACCACTTGCAGAAATTAAATCCCTTTTTGAAGTAGTCATGCACGTAAAAGACAAAAAGGTTAAACCAGGCAAAGAATATGTGGAGCAACTTGTTCTATTGCATGACACCTATTAACGTGTTAAGGTTTGTATGGTTAACCATTGAGTTAGACTTTTCCTAATTTATCTGTGTTCTTTTATAATCAACAACTAGAAACTACAGGGACATTTGTCATTTTGTGCTCAGCTTAAAATACTTCCCTCAAGTTGGAGTAGTCAAACTGAAACTGAGGTATTACATGGTGTCATATCAATGATGCTCACTTGGCACCAGCCTACAGTGTATCTCAAACTTTTGTTTGTGGCCCTAATGTGTGTGGTTTGAATCAGTATCTAATTGTTCTCCATCATCATTTCATGTCCTCCCCCTCTTGTCTGTTGTAACATTAGATAAACTGTATTTGTTATTTAGTTACATTTGTTGACTACACATACTTTTCTTTTGTTTTGTTACAAAATTTTCCATTTATTTCTACATATGTCTTAAACATGTTGAGGTTGTAAATTTCCATACCAGTGACTTCTCTAATTATCCTGACACATTCTGTTAGCCCTACATTTAAGAACTACTTTGAACACCTTTAGTTCAAAATATGGGGTTTAATGTAATTTTCTTTAAAAAATCAGTTCGCTGTTTGACAGCCAGTTTTGATTTATTGTAATTTGGAATGTATGTTGCAATACTTCTCTGTTCATTTTTGTTCTCTCAGTTGGCAGGGGAAGCCCAGGAGCTGTTTTCAGTGCGTCATGGACCTGTGCGAGCTGCTCGCATTCTGCCAGCCCCTCATATCAGTGAGTTGTTTACTGCCTTCATCATGCAACTTTTTACTGTCAAACCCAAGATATCATGGCAAAATATTTAGAATAGTGGATGTAGTTAGTTTCATTATTAACTATGGATGTGTATCTTTCCCTCTCACATCAGTAGATTTATATCTCAATGTACCAGAATCTTTGTAAAACCACTCGGACCACCGGATCAGACGAAGCCTCTGGAAATAAAATCCATGAAAAACTTTGAGAACTGTGGGATTACACATGTCTGAACCTTTAATTCAAGCAAAATGTGAAATGTGAACTTAAAAAAACCGCTGAAGGTGAACTCTGACCCGATCCTGAGCTGCTGAGACCTTCACAGTCTCTCGGTCATAACAACGAAGAACGATTACGTGGCCTTAGACTTGTTCCTAAGCTGTGATGTAGCACTGATTCTGCTCAAATTCCGGATTCTTTCTTTTCAACTTATTATTTTTTGTTATTATAATCATTCTTTGATGAATACAGTCTGCAATTAATTAGAATATTTTTTTTCTCCATTAATTAATGAAGATGGTTTTTACTTATTACTTTTTCTAATTTTTATAGTAATTCTTTGATTAATACAATCTTCACTAATTGTCTTTTTTAATTAGAATATTTAGATTTTTACTGCATTAGCAAATGAAGATAATTTACTTATTACTTTTTGTATTTTCATAATTCTTTTAATACAGTTCTCACAAAGTGTCTTTTTTCAATGACAATATTAGATTATTGTTACTGATTAATATAAATGATTTGGATGCTTTGAAACTTGATTACATTAATGATATGAATGATCCTTAATAGCCTGAATCTATTAATATTTGATATTAAGTCCTGAACCGGATATTGATAATTCATGTAGAGAAAATGGTCGAGTCGGGGTGGGATTACATACGTTCACTTCCTTCCACTCCCTTTCAAGTGATCTACTTGTGATTCATTAAGTGATATGTTATGTCATGTATTATGATCTGATCGCTTGAAATAAACCATTTCATTCATTCGTGTATGGTCCACAAATTAATGCATAAAGGAATCAACTAACTTTGTGGCGGTACTATACAGTCCAAATACCTTACTGAATACAATCTAGATATTATTCTTTTGACGTTTAAAGCTATTAATGAAAATTCCCTTTTGGTATAGATTTTTTTTCCTTTTAAAGTGGCCATACCATGAAAAATTAACTTTTTGAGCTTTTAAGTGTGTTATACTGTTCAATGATCCCTATAAAGAACCCCAGAGCGGTATTTTGATCTGTTCATGCATTTCTGAGTAATCCTCTAGAAACCTGCTTTCTCAACAACAGCCCCTCCTATTACCACATTAAGGAGCGGGTCTTCATCTGCTGATGTCACAGAGTGAGATTGCCCATTTTTCTGATAGCCCCGCCCCCAGTCCAACACCAACACTCAATTTCTCTTCGGAGCTAGCAATGATCAGCAAAAAACTTTCATTTTAGATGCAGATTACTGTATATCTTCCAGTTGTGTCCTGTCTTCAATAAATTCCAGCTCAAACAGGTGTTCAACGAGTTGCTCCTTTAAGGGAAAGAAGGAAATAGAAGATATATTTATTATTTGGATTGTTTAAATATTCTTATTCTTATTCTTGTTAAAAAACAAACCTTAACTCATAATGATTCCTTTCGCTCTTGTTATTGTTGTTGTGATTCTGATTAACTTCAGAAGAAAATGAGTTCTTAGAAATTTCTGTCATCATAAGCCTGAAAAAAGCAGCGGTTGATTTGATTTTAACATCCAAAGGCGACACCTTTAAAATTATATTTTCCCTCTGCCAGTAGTTTTTGGTTGTAGGCTTATTAAATGGTGTTATGTCTTCAAAATTAAAGAGTGCTCTGTGCCTCCAAATCCTGATGCAGAAGTCAGCCTCTGATTAGTGTTGGACAGCTCTGAGTGGTGAGTAAAAACATATGCCTATTTAAATACTCAAAACATGAAAAGGAAAAGAAACCATCACCTCATTATGTCTCCAAAATGTGTGCCTCTTTTTATGGATAGTTTTTAATTTTTTGCAGCTTAGTTCATATTACAAAAAAAAACAACGATTTTTTGCTATTCCAGGAGGAGACCAAGACAGTGCACAGACTCAATTACAACAACATATATATACACATATATTTATAATAAATAGCGTAAACCCTTACAAGAATATCAAGAAAATGTAAAAAAGTATGAACAGATGCGTGTTGGAAATAATTCTTAGCCTCTCTGCTCAAGCTTTTTCATTTCAAGTAAGGCCCTGGTTCAGCTCCCAGCTGGGACCCTCTGTGTGCTATTTGCATGTTCTCCCCTTGTTTGCATGGGTTTCTCCAGGTACTCTGATGTCTTCCCACAGTCCAGTAATGAGTAGGTTAAATGGTATTTGTATACTGCCACTAGGTGTGCATGTGTATTTGTGTAGCCCTGCAACAGAATGGCGAGCTGTTGAGGGTATTCCCCGCCTCCGCCCAGCAGTATGTTGGCTCCAGCAGTCCTGTGACCCGAAAGGGATCCGGTGGGTTCTGAAAATGATGGAAGTATAGCTCCTGAATCCCATGCTGTGGATGCCTCATGAATGATTCCCAATTAGTCATAATAAACATAAAAGAATTAGAATTGTCTTTTATGTTGCCCGCTCTGGTTATAAAAATACTCAATTGGGCTTTTAGTACCTCATTTGTTACTTTAAAAAAAACAAAGTGCTTTATATAGCAATCTATTATGTATTCAGGTTGAGATGTGGATGACATCTAGAAATCCATAAAGCCCTAGTGGAAAGTTTTTCTTTTTTTCTGAATAAGATCTTTTTTAAGTTGGAAAAATAGTATTGATTGTGCTTGGCAGATCATATGCCACTTCCTTAGTGGTCCACAGTTGTTCAGATGTTCCAGACACAAGGTTTAAGTTTCATCACTGCAGGTGTTGGCCGGTGAAAACTGGTTTGTGGCATTTTTTTGTTCTCTGGCTAGGTTCCGGTCCTTTGGCAGATTTCATTATATCACACAATGACAGCGTTTGAAGAGGACTGGAAGGGGATGAAAGCAAACCACAGTAATAGGAAGCAGCAGAAAGCCTGACACATAAAGAGACTGATTCTCTCAGCAGAAAATAAATATGAATTGTAAAACTGGCTGGAGAAAGACGGTGATTGCAATCTGCCAGGGCACAAACAGTGTTGCTCTGTGGTAAGCCTTTAAAAGACCAATTGTCTGCATGGGAGGCCGTGGGTGGCTGGACTTACAGACCCCAAAAATAGGTGATTATGATAGTGAAGGTTTCCCATTCCAAGAAGAGAGACGGAAGTCCAGATTTTTGTAAGAAATGTATTAATTCACAATGTCTATGGAGTTTACACCTTGTGATTTTTCATTGACTTTGAATGTTTATCATTGTTTTCCCTGACTGATGCAAATAGCGAGAATAAAACGGGTTATTTTGCACTTTTGAAAGTCTGTATGTCCTCAACAAAGTTGAGCTGAAGCTTTTGCTTTACTGAAGTCTTTCAGTGAATAGAGCTTTGCTGTCTGATTGAGTTACTATCAAAGTGTTTTAGTCTTTTAAACTGGGTGTCTTTAACATGTAAAAATATGTGATTGTGAAAAACAAAAGAAAAAAAGGACCTTTTGGGGGTGTTAAGGGCTGGCAGAGAATGCACTAGCTTGCACACCATACCACAGGAACTCTGGCTGATTATTCTCAAACCTCAAATTACAGTCCTCTAAAGGGTAACATCTTCTGTCTGAGCCCCGTTCCCTTCCATCCCTTGATCCTTCGCCTAACTTAAAAAATAAGACCATTAGGAAAAATTATGGGATCACTCTGCTTAATGCAACATGTTTTTTTGTTGTTGTATTTTAGTGGACTTTCTAGCATCCCGAGTAAAATATAGGACTTCAAGTATATTCGATGTTGCATCATTAAAAGCTTTTCTATCATCTTAAGCTTTGCCCTTTTTGGGTTGAAGCTTAGAGTGTCGTAGTTTAGCTTGATAACCTAAAAACTGATCTCGGGATGTATTCAGGCTGGACACATTTGGTCCACTTAAAGTCAGCCAGAGTTTGTTTCCTCTGATAATGCGGAACAAAGCTTCTGACTGAATATGCACAAACTAATCCTAGTCCTAGACCAGGATCTGCTCTCTGACCCGTCTTTCGAGGTGGTATCAGTTTGTTTCCAGTTCATTGCCAGCTTGGTTCACTCTGAGATTCCTCAGTCTGAATACAATCCGCTCTGAGAGTGGAATAACTGAACTGAAATGGCCACAGTATCCGGTAGTCACGTGATGTAAACATGTTGGGAACGAGGCGATCGGTGAGCCGTGGACAAATGTAAAGCCTTGATTGTCGTGTTAGCAAGAAGGAAATCATTGGTCCAACTGATTACTTTCAAGAGTGTTAATTTTAGCAGCGCTAAAAACACTTATTACTCACTTTAATGTGTTTTGTTATGCAGCAAGCGCGCAGGGAGCTGCTGTGATGTCATCCTAAAACTGTATCGTAGTTCCTTAACAGAATTCTCTTCAAAACAATGTCATAACATCACAACGATGAGATACACCAACTCATTGAAATATGGTCGGATGAATGCAGACTCATTAAAATAACTTTTCACGTGATGCTCATTTCTTCTCACCGTTTCCCCGGCAATCTGTCTTTCACAAGGACCGATCATCCTACCTTCTTTGCTGTCATCTTGCCAGTAACCATCTTGCAGAATGTCTCCACTGTTACCAAAGTAGCAGTAAAAGTGCTGAGCCTGGCCTTCATACAGACGCTCAAAATCAATCAGCAAAATAAAAAGTTTGGCAAGGATTTGCAAACTGCCGCACCTCCATCGCTCTTTTTGTTTTACACCCTCCCCCGTAACTGCTGGCCAATGATTGAAAAGATCTTTAGTCACATGGTTTTGTTTAAAGCCTTGGTTCAAAACAGGAAAGTCACCTTACGGCAGTCTGAATACAGACCAGATGCAATCTTCAGGGGCCTGTTTCACGAAGCAGGTTAAAAAAATTTAGAGTTCAATGACCGTTTTTCGTAACCCCACACAGACACACGAATATCACTGCACGCAAAAAAGAAACACTGTAGCTGCCTGGAATATGTAAAAATAATTATTTATTTAATTTGAATTCTCAAGACTTAAATAATCACTGAAAAGTTTTTTTAGTGTAATTAAACTTCTCCAATGCTGGGACTCGAACCCCACCCTTTGCAATAGAAGGCGGCCATGCTGACAACCGACCTAACACTGTATGTGTTTACACAGCATTATAGTCTTTGACACACTTTCAGTGTTTAAGGTTTAAAGATTTTCATTGTTAAGGGTAAAAAAAAAAGAAAAGTAAACTTGGTATTATTTATAACGAGTCCCTGGAAAACGTTATCGCTCAAATAAAATATGAATTCGGAAGCGCCAGGCAATCAACTCGTGTCCTCAAAATCCTATCCCGACATAAATGACATTCCCTCTGGATTAATCAGCCTCCTCGTCTACGGGATCCTCTATGAATGGACATGTCATGTTGGTTTCTGCGTGGTGGAAACGTCACGTCTCTAAAGTGAATGTTCCCTAATGAGGAAGTTCTATTTGAACATCCTTCACTTTAAAAAGGGGCAGAGACCGCAGAGAACTCCAAGTTTCCTGAAGAAAACCTGCTCCAGACCAGGTTACGTTCACAGACTCAGTTGCCGTAGTGATTGATTCTGAGTTCAGCTTAACCCGCTTCTTGAAAAGGGTTTGGTTTCACCCACTTTCACAGGTTTAAGTTACCTCAGTTTCTGAAACCAAAACTCAGAATTTTCCTGAATTTGGAGTTCACAAACTCAGAGTTTCAACAAAACCTGCTTCTTGGAACGGGCCCCAGGGCTCCATCTGGAACAACAGATTTTCCCAGTCTGAATACACCCTGAAACACTGGATATAATGCGTATCTATAACCTGGATGATAGTGGGCAACACCAGAAACCCCACGTCTTTGTTGAACTATGATTTCAGATCGTTCTGATTGACATTTGTCTTACATTTGATGTGCTCTTTCTCTTCAGGTTCTCTAAAAACAGATAGTTTTGCTGAGAAGAGACCTTTGCTGGGAGTCTGCAAGAGCGCAGGGTCCTCTGGGTGAGTACACATCACAGCTAGCATCATTTCCTCTATTGAGATTTATCGTTACATTTTTGGATGGATGTTATTGCTAATGTGTCTTTGAAATAATTACTCACATTTCAAGGTAACTAATTAACAAAGCTCAAATAAAGAACTAAAATGCAGAGTATATCAAATACCCCCCCTCACTTCAAATAACAATAAACGTGGGAATCAAAATTCACAATGCTGCATTTTAATTCATTTTTTGTAATATAATTTATTATTATTATTGAGGCACAATAAGAACTTTTATCCCATTAATATTATATGATCATTGTTTTTTCCATATTCATTTTTATTTTCCTCCTCCTGTGTAGCGCTGACATACATACCTGTTGAAACTATTTTAAAAAGATTTTAACTGCAGCCTTCTACACGTCTCACTTGGATGGTCCAACGCTGCTCACTTCTCCACTAGAATCTGGTGTATTTTAGTGCAGTGTTTGGACAGGTTACTGTTGTTTACCGCCCTTACAGCCATGTTATTAAAGAAGGACAGCGCTGTCTGCACCTACTTTAGAAAAATACAGACGTACTTTGTACTTTTTTGCTGGCGGCCGCTCGCCCTCCGCGTGTGTTCTTGTGGAAGAATACAAAAGAGCAGCAGTAGCCCCTCCCCTCCAGGAAAAGCAGCAAAGAAAAATGGAAATGAGAATAGTTGTGCACGCACGCCGTGTCCGCACTTCCACCACTACGCTGGCACCATTAACAATAACGTTAAGGCTAAAAACATGTCCAGTAAAACCTGATGTGGTGGCACCGGTACCAGACATCCCTACACTTCACTGTCATGGTGGTTGGAAGCTGCCCTTGGTACAATACAAGAATACAAAGAAGTTTGAAGTTAAAGTTAAAGTTTCTGCTAGTCTGGAAAGGAAGGACACTGTCATGTCACGTCTCTTTGAGTTCCTAGAAATATAGGCCTGTCATTGCATAACCAGTTTAACTGTAATCCTTTTTATTAATGGGCATGAATGTGTAACCCTCCCACTCTCCTTGGCACATTGACATTGGGAGTGGGGTCTTCTGGACCCCACAAGACAGCGCACTGAACTTTTTTTTTCCAATAATTTTTATCCTTCACTGATGAACCCAATCTGGATGGGAATCCAGATTGGGTCCTTAGATAAGACCCTTGACGCTGCTGCCTAACTGGGTCCCTGTGCCCCTCAAGTACAGGGTTGTGTCAGGAAGGGCATCCGGCGTAAAACCACTGATGAGAAACAGTGGGTGCTGTTACGCTGTGGCGACCCAAAAAGGGATAAGCCGAAAGGTGAACAACACTGATGTCCAAAGACAGACATGAAGTCCTGTACACCTTTGTCATGGGAGGGATCACACATCAATGTAAGGGTGGGGTCATCCGGACCCCAAAGATAGCATAAGGGTTAACAGTGTAATATAGTTAACTCACAGCTTAATGGGACCAGAAATCATTACTGGTGTGTGAGCTCTACTATCTGCTATCTTTCAAACTTGGCCATTTGCTTAGTTACAGATCAAAGTTTTATTTTCATAGGATAAATAGATCATATAGACAATTTATTGTTAAGAAGAAAATATGCTTTGAAATAATTGATGTGCATCTCATACCACAAGCTTCACTTTGAATCAACTGCCTTTTTGTTTCCTTCAACTCGCTCTTCCTGAGCAGCAAATATGTAGCTTGATATTCCCTCCTCAGGAAATGAACTGAGGAACTGTTCCTTGGTTGAGCCTTCATGGAGACCACCTTCCCGATGTTTTCCAGGAGCTGCTGCCCCTGTCTTTGTAGCTGCACTCATTGCTTCTGCTTTTCCTATGTCCTTACTGACTATGAGACATGCAGCGCTTTGACGGTTTGGCGAATCATCTAGGCGTCGCTCGCCACTAATGCTGAAAACATGCGCCGGGTTGAAAAGCAGAAACCCTGACCTCCATATGAATGGCACGGCCTGGTCCTTCCTTCTGCAGAAGTGCTTGGTAAATAACACTTTGGTTAAAGACGTGAAGGAAAAAGGCTTCCGGGTGCGGCACTGTACTTTCCATTGGACCTGTTCATAAACTTACTAGGGTCCTCACACAGTTTTTTTGTATATAATCATTTTAAAATAACAGCTTTTGTTAACCACCAAAAAGGATGCCGTCCTGACACATAAATGGAAAACAGATTGGAGCCTTGGCTGCTGTAGTTTTGCTGGTTTAGAAGTCGGCTCAGTCAGCCCTAGGCTTAGATTACAAGATTTGCAAATTAAAGGAAAACCGAAGAGGGGAAAAAGCATGTGCTGAAGCCCTGTACTTGTGGATTTTCAGCCATGCACTCTCAACATAGTTTTATCAATGGAAAGGTTTATGCGTTAAGTCCTTGCAGCGTGAGGATGCAGTGATTTCCTTGACATTCAACCAACATTTATATCCCTTTGACTGAGAGTATGTCAACAATCTTGGTTTCACTGTATTGATATGCATGCTCACATTTCTGTAGAAAAAGCAAATTTCTTTTCTCAAGATGCCATTTAATCATTCTCATCAATTTTAATGACATGCAGATGTTTGTAAACACTCAGTGCCATTTATTGTAGAGTTTATGTTGGGGTAAGTGCGATTTTACTGTTTGTGGGTGTCTGAGCACACACTCTTGTTTTTTTAAAGTTAATTGATGAAGACGCAAGCCTTGAACTCTAAGTTTAGGCAATTTAAGTGACATTTCTGAACTCTAGTTATCCACAGAACATCTCCAGATGTTTGGAGGATGTGGTCTTTTTATTTTTAAAACAACACTTCTCTCACATTTTACGAGGTCTTTCCTCTAAGGCTTATAAACTTGGTGCACCTCACTTACTTTGAATTGTAAATGTCTTTCATGGTACTTTTATTTCAGTACATGAAACTTTTATTTCATTTGAGCGGAACAGGTTGATGAAAGCTCATTTTGATTTTTCTTTCCTTTTTACTGACTATTTTATTGACCAGCATGCAATCTGTATTTGAAAACAGATTGAGAACTGGTTTGTGACTTTTAAAATCAAAACCAAGGATGAAGCTAAGCCTAAAAGATATATTTCAGTTAGCTGTTAGGAATTGTAGGGTAATATGGGATCAGGGGTTCATATAAGATAAGTGGCTTCCTCTCTCTGGTATCATCATCCTCTTTCAGAAATTACAATAAAAAATGTTTGCTTAACTATATCTTTGTTTTACTGTGTTTCATTGCAAATTGTTTGACAATTTTGATAGCTCAAACTGGGTTCATTTTAAGGGTCAGGGTTGGGTTAGAACTCTAATCTTTGTTCTAAGATTACTTTTACTTTATTGTTCAGGTAAGTTGTCCTGCCAGAAAGCATTTCTCCAAAGCTCTGGGAGTTTTTTTGGATTTGCACATTCTAGCTCACTAGCTTCCCCTTTCTATAGGAAGTCAGATTTAAGTCAGTAATAGTGGAAGTTGTCCATATAAACACAACTGACAGACTGAATGATTAGTAATAACTTTGCTTGATCTTTATGCTCTGTAGACCACCCTTCATGTAGTTTAATTGATTAATATTTACTTGTACAAAGTTTTTCAGCTTTACCTTACCCAGTTTGTTACATTCTATCGACATTACTTTATTTTCAGACATTGTATGGAGTAATAGTCATTTTAATTTTCCTAAAACTGATTTTTATTGGTTCTGTCTAGTGTCAAGCAATAGACAGAAAAAAACAAAACAACTCAGTTTGACTTGGTGCAGGCTTTGTTCAATAAAAACAAACCACTTTGTGACTTTTTACTAAGCTCCTCTGATTTGTTAAAATATTTTGTTGAATCTTTTCCTTTAAAAAAGCAAAATATGAATACTTTAGGATCATACCACAGTTCATAAGACTCAACAAAAGCAGTTTCTTTAGGGCTGCCATGATTAGTCGACTAATCGACGACTAATTGATATTAAAATAGTCGATTAGTCGACTAATCGCTGATTAATCAACTATTAAAATAGTTGACGGCCAATTTAATAGTCGATTAGTCGTTACTTTATATCAAATGGAGTCAGAGTGTAGTAAAGTTGAACAAAGTTGTGAGCGTTCAGCACCAAAAAATCTACTTTTGTTATATTTGAGTCAGTGAGACCAAAACTTTGTCTTTACTGAAAAATAGTTCCTTGTTTCAGATGCCGACCTCATTTGATTTAATCTTGTTTAATACCAGAAACTAATGAAGGACAGAAGCTGCAGGATTCATTAAAGATTTAACAAACCATTGTCTCAATTGTCTTTATTTCTACTTAGTTTAAAGCTAATGATGGTTAAGATGTCTATTTTACATTTACTTTGTGCATGAGCCGATTAGTCGACTAATCGGAAAAAATAATCAGTGATTAGTCGACTATTAAAATAATAGTTTTTGGCAGCCCTAGTTTGTATTAACAAATTCAAAACAGCTGAATTATTACATTCAATGTCTAAAAGTAAAGTAAAAAATACATGCAGATTAGATTTAAACAATAAGTAAAAGACAAATGTTATGACATTTATTTTAAATGGTCAGTTGCTAGAGTCTCTTGCACAGGTGCATAGATATGCTGTGGCTGAGTAGGTGGAGAGGGCTTGTAGACTTGTAGGGTTTGTGCCATGGAATTGAAGTTTCCACGACACATGGATGTGTGTGTGCATCTTTGTAGGAAAGAGTTAGTGTGGCTTTGTGATGTTAACGTGCTTAGAATGGTCAGTAGAACAAGAAGAGCAGTTTTCAGAGCCAGCAGTCCATTTGCTGCTCCCTACATTTCTCCATAAAGCCTGAAGATGTCACAGCTGAAGACAGAATTGCTCCATTAGCATATGTTTCTTTTTTCAAATGCTTTCACTTTACTTTGACAGCACATTGGCACACATTGCTAAAATAGCTACAATTGGATTAAATGCGGGCTTTGGTTTTGGACATGAATATTAATATTCACTCGACTGCTGTCAAAGCAAAAAAGGAATAAGTTGTATTTATGAACTGCATATAAATACATTTCCATGTTTTTTTGTTTTTTTATGTTGACCTTTTATTCCTATAGTTGGAGTTTTATGTTCACAGGAAGGATTTTTTGGGGGAATTTTGCACTAAGCACTGTAAAGCTGATGTTTAAAAGGAAAGGTCTCTTGCACTTTTGCTCTTGAGGAGCTGTATGTTTGAACTTCTGACCTTTATTACTGTTCATTTTAAATACAAAAAGTCTTGGTTGAGCCTACAATAAATGTAGCAGTTTAAAGAAAGTATATAACAAATGCAAAAATGTTGGCATACGAAGAAGACTGGAGTTTGTGCTTTTTGCTTTTCAGTTGGTAAAAGGATTTCATGTTCATACATGTTAGCGCTGTGTTGGCTAAATGTGATGAGCCTAATAAATTCAGCTTGGATTACAATAGAAAAACTTGTGAACTTACAGAAAAGTCCTAACCCAGCTCAGGTTTTATTCATTCAGTCATTTATTTATTTTATTGTAGCGTGTCACATTTCTGTTTTTGTCAACTTGATGCCTGAGTGTTAAATATCTGTATCATAACCATAACTGTATCATCCTTAAGTTTTTTTTTTTTAACCAGGTAAATGTCAATCTGTTTGGGTCTATGAAGTTGAGAACTGTGTTTTAAGCACATTCATATTATTGAAACCCTAGTGGTACATGTGAACCCCTTAACATTTTTCCAGTTGGAGCCCCACACTTCTTGCATTCAGCTGGACTTGCCTTGACTTCCTTACAGAAGGTTATGTTTGTGTAACATTTCCAGAGCATGTAATTGCCATATATATTTGGGGAGGCTGTAAAACTTTGCACCAAAAGGAAATGTAGTAACATCCTTTCCTTTTATATTAATTTATTTGCCCTCTTCTTGGACAGATTTTAGGAGGCTTTACATACAATTTCCATATTCACATAAAATGTTGTGGTTTACATGGTTTGGTTTCACTTCATGCTCATAAAAAGATGATTGGATGTCTCGGCCAGAAAATAGTGCTCATGAAGTGAGGCTCTGCATGGATGTGGAATGACAATAACAGATATATAACTTCAGAATAAAGAGACATATTTAAGCCTAGTGATATTACAATATGGCATGCTGTCTTTAATTGTTTTGAGTTTTCTAGAGAAAGGTTGATGGACTATGATATCTGCAGATGATGTTGTGATTTGTAGCGACAGCAAAGAACAGCTGGAGGAGAAGCTAGAAAGGTGGCACAGTGGGACTGAAGAAAAGACAGGAAGCAGAGCTGGAGGTAGCAGAGATGAAGATGCTGAGGTTCTCTTTGGGAGTGACCAGGATGGATCGGATCCGGAATGAATACATCAGAGGGACAGAACATGTTAGAGGTTTTGGAGAAAAAGTCCGAGAGGACAGACTGAGATGGTTCAGACAGTAGAGACAGTGAAGATATTGGTAGAAGGATGCTGAGTCTAAAGCCTCTGGAAAGAAGTCTAGAACACAGGTGTTGAACTCCAGCCCTGGAGGACCGGTGTCCTACTTGTTTTCCAACCACACTGCCATAGAAGTTTCTTATTGGCTAAACACACCTGATCCAGGTAATCAGCAGCAGATAAGGCAAGATTTCTGGAAAACCAGCAGGACGTCAGCCCTCAAGGACTTGAGTTTGACACCTCTGGTCTAGAGGAAGACCAAAGAGGAGGTTTATGGATGTAGTGAAGGAAGACATGAAGGTGGCTGGTGTTAGAGTGGAAGATGTAGATTGGACATCACTGCCAGCAAACAGTTGATGTCCTCTCAGTGCCCTTCCTGCCAATTTTAACCGCACCATAGACATGTAGGGCCGCTGGTGGGAGGGTGACGGGGCATCTCTGTGAGCAATCAGGAGATGCCCTGTTAAGGCCTTCTCACCAATTTTAACCGCACCCCTTTAGTACACACACCTCTAACACCACAAATATACACTCTAACAAGCAAACACGCATGTATCACACAAGGAAGGTGGTACCTTCGACCTTCTGTCCCCTACCCCATCCCTGGTGGGGAGGCGGGGGGTCCCTCGGTCTGGTGGTTTTGTCTTTTGGGTGCCGGTCTCCTGGGCCTGGCGGCCTCCTCTCCACGCCGGGAGTGGGATCCCCGAGATTTGAGATCTAGCAGGAGATCAAACTACATCGGAGCCTGGGGGTGTCCAGGTCTCGGTGGTGCAGAGTCCGATCCTTGCTCTCGAGAACTAGTCCTCTTCTTAACTCCATCAGTGGGTC
>NW_023416895.1:3259-21277 GCF_002922805.2 Oryzias melastigma | reverse complement strand
AAAAAAAAAAAAGAGTAGAGGATGTAGAGGACAGATAGAGGAAACTGAATGGACCTTGAAGGGAAAATCCTTAAAAAAAGAAGAAGACATGAATGAAAAAATGAATAAATAGATTGATTAATAAAAAATTAAAGAGCAACAACTTAAAGTTGGGCATTTTTCATAGTCAGATATTTTTCTTTGAGGGTGAATCTGTGGGGCTTAGTGTGATTTAGATGTTTGTAGACATTGGTACCTGCAGATGGTTTGATTCTCCAGTGTTCTTCTATCTCCTTGCTTTTCTCTCAGGAAGGCCAATACTCATGTCAGATAGTTGCCCTCACTGGTCCTGGTTCTGCTTCTGGAGAGGTTTTCCCTCATCTTTCTCTTAAATAGAGTGTCTGGTCCTCTGTTACCTGTTGCTGGCTCAGTAGGGTGATTAGATCCAAGACCCTTCAATGTAATCTGTTAGTTACCAAGCTATTAGTAAAATACAGTTGAGTCAGTCTATATTGAAGTGGGCTACACTGAATTGGGTTATGGCAACTGTTAATAGTTGCCAGTTTTGTGTAGCACTGCAGAAAGCCTCTAAAAAACCCATAAAAAACTGAACTAAAATGAATGAATGGAATTGGTTTGGCCATGTCATCACAACTAATTTTTCTCAACACTTTATAAATCTAAATAATATAAGTTCATGGTAATTCCAGATTTTTGAGTTGTAAGTGGGAAAAGGGACAACCTGAGTGTCTGCTCCGGTTGTCAGTAAATGCTATGACATTTAAACAAACTAAACTGATATTCAGGCTTGTGTCTTAATCAGGTTGTGTCCTAAACTAGAGATGGTGCAGTTTTTTCTTTGTTGCCTTGCTCTCTGATGTCACCCTGAATTTCAGACATTCTTTATCTGACAGGGTACTCTATTTTCTCTTTAATTCCTGGAGTGGCTACACTTCCTATCAAAGGAAGTAAATGAGCCAACCCTCCTCTTCGCTACCCCCCCATTTTGTATCCTTTCAGACCCAAGGGCCAGTTTGAGTAATAGTAATTGACACATTGATCTAATAGGGCCATCATAATAGGCCTGTTACTGAGCTGGGCAATGGTGCTTGGCGTCACCTTAACATGTGCAAGGACTGACATCCCGCCATGATCCATAATGATAATTATGATTTAGCCTTGCTTTCAACCTATGCCCCAACGTCCCCAGCATCAGGAAATCATATTACGTCTGACCCTGGACTGCCTCCATTAGAACTGGGTCATTTGTTAAAATACTGCAAAAGCAAAACAATTGAACTCTGTGCCATTTGGATTTTATAACAGCAGGTTATCATTGTCTCTGTGAATCAATCCAAGAGCCCCATTTTTCAGGATATAACTCTGAATTGGATTGATCTGACTCTGATAATACTGAAATCAATGATGCAGCCGCCTAAAAGTAAATTATTGTCATGTAAAATTTTTGTATTAATCTTAATGTTTGTACTCTTGATTGGTAATTGTAGCTGTGAGTGAGGACTTTTAAAACGCTGGTGGAGACATTAACCATCAAAATAGAAAACGAATAATCCACCGTCTTGAACTTTTTTCAGAAACACTTCTTTCATCTTCTCTCAGAGACATTCCCAGTGGCTGGAGCGAGCAGCTTTTTGAAGCTCACTTCTGAACATTCCCATAAGCAAGCAAAGAAATGAAAACCGAATACATGCAGCTTTTGGGCAGTTTTTACATGGTATTGTTTCTGCAAAGCCATTCTGGATTTGTAGGTCCTGAATTAACCATCATGTTAGATGTTTAGCATTACCAACATCAGACCTTTGGCAAATTTTGACTTAGTTAGATTTATTTAGTAGCCGGATTTCACTATTTTATCAATGTAACTGCTTCTGACAGTTACAATTTAGTCTATTCTGTTCCATTCCATGCGTCCGTGGTGCAGTGGTAGGGCAGTCAACCTCTGATTGGAAGATTGTCGGTTCGATTCCCACTTTGCCTGCCTGTGTGTCAAAGTGTCTTTGGGCAAAACACTGAAACACACATTGCCTCTGGTGGAAGGTTGGCACGATAGCGTTTGATAGCGGAGCCGCCATCAGTGTGTGAAAGGGACTGTAAAGCACTTAGGGCTCTCAGGGAAGGGAGAAAAATGCCATAGAAGTTTACGCCATTTACTTTACTTTATTCTATTCTATTCTATTCTGTTCTACGCTACACTATTCTATTCTATGCTACTCTACGCCACTCTATGCTACTTTACGCTACTCTACACTACTTTACTCTACGCCATTCTACTCTATGCTACTTTACGCTACTCTACACTACTCTACTCTACGCCACTCTACTTTACGCTACTTAACTCTACTTTATGCTACTCTACTCTATGCCACAATACGCTACTCTATGCTTCTCTACTCTAGTCTACTCTACGCTACTCTAAGCTCTACGCTACGCTACTCTACGCTATGCTACGCTGCTCTACTCTATGCTATGCTACTCTACTCTAAGGTACTCTACGCTACTTAACTCTACACTACTGTACTCTATGCTACTTAACTGTACTTGATGCTACTCTACTCTATGCTATGCTAAACTGTGCTACTCTACTCTAGTTTACTCTATTCTTCGCTACATTACGCCACTCTACGCTACTCTACTCTAGTCTACTATACTCTACACTAATCTAAGCTATTCTACACTACTCTTAGCTACTGTACTCTAGTTTACTTTACACTACTCTACGCTATGCTACACTACACTACTCTACTCTAATCTACTGTACGCTACTCTAAGCTACTCTATTCTACGCTCCTTAACTCTACGCTACGCTACTCTACTCTACTTAATCTATTCTACCCTATTCTACACTACTTTAAGCTACTTTAGCACAAGATCTCTGTTACTGTTTCCGTCTACGTTGTGGCATTTTGTTACTGTGTACCTGAGTGTGTCATTAAACTGTCTGACTTTGTGTTTTTGCTTCCAGGACAAGTCCTCCCTACTGCTGCGCTGACCTGTATTCTTTACGGACAGGAGAAATGGTTAAGTCCATCCAGTTCAAGACACCAATATATGATCTCCACTGCAATAAACAGTAGGTGGAATTTCTCCAAAAATCAAATGCAGAAAATACTTTTGTTCTCACTGGATTATCTTCTCTTCTTTCCACAGTATTCTTGTGGTGAGCCTGCAAGAAAAAATTGCTGCATTTGACAGTTGCACCTTCACCAAGAAGTTCTTTGTTACAAGTAAGGATTTTCTTATTTTTTAAGAAAGAAAAAGCATAAGGAAAAATTAAATCCTTTTTTATTTTTTTTTATTTTAAACAGATAAAGGACAGAAAACAAATTAATTTCTGTTAACAGGTCATGTAAATGTTGTTCAAATGTTTTCTTGGAAGTAAATGCCATATTGTTGGGAAACCCATTGATTTCCATTTTAAAGCTCCCCCCATTTGTAAGGAACATACTTGTGTGTGATGAGCAGCACAGCTGAATGTTGGAGTTAAGCCCAATAGACATTTTCCAAACCTTCTCTGGTAATGCCAGGCTGTTTATTTTTCTGCTTATTCATCGCTCGCCTGCTTGCACACATCCCAGTCTTTAACCAGCATTTGTTGTTAGTCTACAGAACTCTACACTCTGGCATATAACACAAACATAGTGAGGTGTTGTCAAAGAAAGCCTTGTGGAAGTTAAATGAAAACCAGAGATTGTTCATGTGCTGTCTATTCTGAACTGGTTTTCATTTTTGAATTGGATCCAGGACTTAGTCCAGCCAATGCCACATCTTGGTTTTGAGGAACACCAGCTTGAAGTTTCTTTGCCTATGGACCTCCTGCATAAAGGATCTTGTCTGTTTAATAAATTGTGTCAAATATCAAAAACCCAAAAGGACTAAAATAGGCTGCCTTGTTTTTTAAGTCACTCCATGATCTTACATTTAATGCTTCCTAGCATTGGTTGAGGCATTAAGTTTGCATAGTTTTAGGTGGTAGACCATCAACAGGTAAACAAACTTGACATTCATTAAGACAAACATCATCAAGACAAAAAATACACTTTTTTTCTTGATTAACGTCAGCCTCAGAAATTTCAGAATGCATGTTCATGCTGTTTGTTGATTGCATGTTATTTTGCTACAGAAAATGAGTCGAGGGAAAAATCACTGAGACTCATATTTAGAAAGATACTGTAGATTTATTGATCATGATCATTAGAAACAGTGTGTTAAAATTATTATTGGTGAAGTCCTAATTCATATAAATTCAATAATGAACCATGGATGCTAATTATCATTGGCAGTCCCTAAAATTAAGTTTTAAAACTCATATGGTTTTCCACAGGGGTAATGGGATCCTGTAAAAAGAGAAAACGTCCCAGTAAAAAAAGGACAAGAGAAATCTTTTGTGGCCAAAGAGCAGCTGTTTGCAAGTTGTAAACTACAAAAATATTAACTGAAGGAATACCTATGAAATGTAAGCATGTTGTATGTTCTTTGTTTTATGTCAGTCTTTCAAAAATGTCTTCAGGCTTTTTGTTTTGGGAAAAACATTTCAACTGAACTTAAAAATCTGTGTGCCAAATGTTCTGCCCTGGTTTGTTGTGTGGCATGCCACTGAACTACAGCAAGCACAGAGCCTTGCTGAGGATCTGAGTAAACATTTTTTTCTTTTATCAAGGCAAGATGGAGACTTCAGAGTAAAACTGTTTATAGTACAGCATGTGCATTCTTCCTGCTATACCTTTAGTGTGTACTTGAGGTTGCGAAAGAAAGACCGCAGTCTATTACAAGACCTCTGCTGTCTACTTAAGTCCCTGACAGAAGTAAACTGACCTCACAGCCTCACTTTAATGCGTCTCCTCCGTGTCTGCCTGTCTTCCTTATCAGCGTCTGAGCAACAGGAAGCTAAACATGTTCAATAGTTAATAATCGTTTCTGAATGAACTGGCCTCCTTTTCATGATGTTGTTTGGCCTGTAAAGGCGGTAAACAGAGGCCCTTGTGATGTTGGGGCTCTGCTCTGGATGAGCCGGTCTGCCACTGCATGGAGGCTTTTCCTGCAGATATGATGCATCTGTCTTGGTTTTGGAGGTACTTAGTGTTCTTCTCATGTTTATGTTCATGTCTTGTAATCAAGTGGTGTGTGGTGAGAGCTGGGACTGAGTCACCAACAACATGTCCTACTTCTTTGGTCCTCGGACTCCTCCAGGTTTAAATTAACAGTTAAGAATTTTCTGAACATTAGTTTATGTAAACATGATTTAAACTGACTTTCAAGGTTTTCAGTTGGTTTGAATATCATTTACATAAGTTAATTGTTGAAGTTTTATATACAATTATCTTTATTTTTTATGTTTTTGTTATTGTAAAAATAATCCCATTCTTAATATTCCTTGGTAAGTATTTTGGATCAGCTGATAAAAAAAAGACAAAAAAAAAAAAACATTATTAAAGGGCCCAGACAATATGTCATGAAAATCAACCCCAAAGAGGTGTTTTAATCTATTCCCACATTTCTGAGTAATCCTCTAAAAACCTGTGCTATGAGCACCAGCTCCTCTCAACCCACAAAAACAAGTGTGTCCTCACATTGTGACGTCACAAAGTTGGGACCACCCCCTTCGAGGAAGAGTCTGGGCTGGCAGCCCTGCCCCCAGACTAACACATACATACACTTTTTCTATGGAGCTGACGGTGATCGGCTAAAGTCTGTCTTCTTAGTTTTTATTTTAGTTTCATTTTTAAATTTTTTCCGTGGGTTAAACACAGACACGCAGCCGAGGCCAGCTCTAGGATGATGTCAGGAAATGGGCAGCACCCTCAGAGAGGGAAAGGTGCTGCCTCTGAGATCTCTGGGTAGGAAATGGAAAATCAAAATAATCCTTCTGAGTTGTTGTGTGACAACGTTTTAAGGTTTTTGTTTGTCTAACCATCATTTGCTCATGATGGATTTTAATCAGACCTACGAGTCTTCTACTCAGCAATTAGTGAAAGACCATTTTTGTGACACGTTTCAGACCAATTTAGCCGGCTTTCAGATTAAGGCAAACCTGTTATGGCTGAATTGAGAAATAAAACAGAAAATGAAAGGTGCTTTTTGTGTGTTAAAGTAAAACACCAAGGTGAGTTATATCATCATCTGTCAATTACATTCAGTGCAAATGGACTCTGTCACAAGAGAAATGTTTCATATTAAATTAATAAATAATAATAAAAATAATCATTTTCTGAACCCTGAGTTCTTTCAGTTCTGTTTATGACCCAACTTTTAAAATGTAGATTCTGCTTTTTCTGCTTCTGAACCTATTTTTTAATGTATTTCATGACATTTCAGCCTTATATCCTTTTGTTTAGCGGTCTGAAACTGTCTCACACTTTATTTGACTGTCAGAGAACCCGTGCTTAAACATGTAAACAAATACACGTGAGGAATGGCTCATTCAAAGCCTGGCATTTTGTAAAAGACATTACTAACTGAGATTTACTGGATAGACAAAATTAACTGCATTTATGTGCTCCGTATATATAAATATATATATTTTTTTAAGGACGTGCGATGGTGTTTGTCTGAGTGGTTCATACTGTGACCTTGTTTTATTTTCAGGTTAGCTTCTGTTTACATGTAGTTTTTGGAAACTACAAAGCAAACGTTACAGATTAAGCATAGCACTGTTGTATCAATAAGGGCATTAACGAATCACAGTTTAGAAGAGACATGTTTTATGACATCTTTTAAGCCTCTTTAATGCTTTACGAAAGCGATAATCTAGCAAAAATAATTACTCGAGAGGAAAACACCATAAGGAAAAACAATTCTTCAACCTTCTTTAAATTTGTTTATCAATCAAAGTAGTAAAAGTAATTGTTTTCATAAAGAACTATCTCTGACAAAGTTGCATAATTTTCTCAGATGTTGGCCTCAAAGGTCATAATCTCTTAATTTGGTCGTGGATCTTCTCTTTCTACTCCCCCTCTGATATCCACTCAGGATGTTGTACACATATTATCTCACTGCCTGGGCTCCCCTCGGCCTTGGACAGACTCAAAAGGCTTCGTCCCTGTTACCAGCAGCCCTTGTGGCTTACCACAGCAACCCCCCCCCCAGTACAGCACACTAGATTAGTGTCTGCTTCCACCTCATCTGCTCCCTGAGCACTAAATTATCTTAAATGAGTCACTTCCCCCACACTTCTTTACACTTACATTAGCTATAGTTAGTGTGCATGCATGTGTGTACAGTTGTGTAGGTTTAGGAAAAAGACCACATTTGAATTAGAGTTAAACCTACAATGTTCTGCCTTTTTATTGTCACTATCAACACATAGCTGTATGTATCTGGTTTTATGTTAATTTTATGTAGATTACTTCATAATTCAACAGACAGTGCAATCCAAAGTGTTATGCACATTGTATGCAAGTGTCAAAAAGATAATATTCTTTATTTTCAATTAAACTCATGGATGATAATGTGTGTTGGGGCTTTTTGGTCACTGAAACTAATCTGACACTTGTGATCATTAGTTTACCAGGTGAGTTCAGTTAAAGGAAAAACTACTAAAGACGAACGCTCCACATTATTAAACAGATCAATATTTTCACTCAATATTCAGAATAAAAATGATCTCTGCTGCTGAAAAACCTGAAATGAAGGTTAGCCGTAGTAAGACAGAGTACATTCACACACATGCATGTCTGTGAATGAGAAAGACCCAAGTGGAAGAGTGAGGTTACAGGGAGAAGAGACGAAGAAGGTTAGAAAGCCAGAGAGGCCAGATTGAGAAGATTCAGACATGCCCAGAAGAGAAACTGAATATGTTGGTAGAAGGATGCAGAGTCTAGAGCTGCAGGAAAGAGGTCTAGAGGAAGACCAAAGAGGAGGTTTATGGATGCAGTGAATGAAGACATGAAGGTGGCTGGTGTTAGAGTGGAGGATGCTGAAGACAGGCTTAGATGGAGGAAACTGATTGGCTGTGGTGATCCATCCATCCATTTTCTGAACTTGCTTTTGCCCTTCTGCTCGGTTCACACCGAATGCAGTTCACGCGGCAGAGACGGACAGTTTTAATGTTCAGTCAATGGAACAGAAGCAAATTGAGGCGATCTGGAGACCTGGGGGGCGATTTGAGCAACGGGGGTTGTGTAGTGGTCTAGCAGCAGTGCGACTTGAGCAGCTAGCCAGAGTTCACATATTTAAATTTTGGCAGGTTGCAACATTGCATTGGCCAATCAAGGACTCAGCTTTAGGCATGTGATGTTTTCAGTGACTCAAACATCAGATAGAATACTAATCTAATGCAAGCATTTTTGTCCTGAACTTCCATCTAATTTCTTCATCTCCTGGAGCCACAGAGTTGCCAGAGCTCATCACGGTTACTGCTGGGCAAAGGCGGGATGCACTCTGGATAGATCACCGGCTTTCGTCTCTGCGGTGGCTCCCTGGCTGATAAGCTGGCAGACAGACAGCCACTGCAGGGTGCGGAGGCTGCCAGCTCGGGCCTCCTGAACTCCCCATTTTTCCTACTTTCATCAAGACAATAATAATAAAAAAAGTCCCCTTGTTTTTTTGTTTTTCCCCTCTCTGATTAATGCGAGACGGTGAGCCTTCAAACTCAGTCACAGAGACACAGGAACATTGTGGAAGTAGCTATCAGACAAAACAGAGGCCTCGTGAACTAGCTCCCAGAATCCCTGAGTGATCTCATGAACCCAGACATGTAGACGTGTAGCCGAAGATTTTGTAGAACTCTTCACAATAAATAAATCTGATCTCTCATCATCATCCATGTCTTCCATATATTCTAATTAGGATATCCTCAGACACCGCTCCATCATGCTAAAAACATTAACCGGTTTCTCCTTCTACACGCGGCCACAACGCCAAGCCCAGGCAGGTGGCGAGCAGCGAGTTAACCATATGACGAAAGGGGGGCGGGCTATGTGTATCTAGAAAAATGAAAGAACAATATAATTTGCATAATACTTCGGAACACACTGTATCGTCTTATAACCCAAGTGATATGCATCCATTTTAGTTTCGGTCATCACTTTTAACCCTTTAACACCAAAGCTCCAGTGTTGATGTTCTTTGATTTACTGTAACTTTTCAACCATGAACCTGATCATTCCAGCAGATTCTGAAGGGAAAAAAACGCTCATGTTAAAGATTTTGTTTCTTTAAGCGTCACCAGTTACGCCTCAGGTGTTAAAGGGTTAAACTGTTTTGATTGATGGTCGATTTGATTTGATTTGATGGTCGTAGTAATTTTTGCGTAAAGCATCATGTGCATGTCCAGATTGATTTATTTTTTTGTGATCCTACAAGAATGACTTTGTAGGTCTAAGGTATTATTCAGTACCACAGTCTTCACAATTTTCACATGGTGACAATCCATAGAGCTTGTAGAGCTAGAATCTGCATATTCTTGTAATTCTTAAACATAAAACATGGTCAGACATCCTGCACACGTGAAGCGATGTGTTCCTCCTTTTGGTGTTGAAATCATTTACTAAAATATTTGAAAATTGGTACTGTCTTTAATTTATCTTCCACGTACAATATATGTAAATAATATTTTTATTCTTATTTTTTATTTTTTATTCTACAGAGTTTTTAGACTTTTTACATATTATCTTATCTTTTATTCTATTGTCTGGAGAGCCACCGTTTTTTCGTTGTATCACAAGTTTGCAAGTTTAATGTCCTTGTGCAACAATGACATTAAAGATCATTCTGATTCTGATTCTGATTCTGAAAATGTTTTGTCATCTCAGGCTGCTACCCTTGTCCTGGACCTTGTCTCAATCCAGTCGCTCTGGGAAGCCGTTGGCTCGCCTATGCTGAAAACAAGGTGGTCTACAAATACACACTCATTCATTTAGTGCAAAAGTGCCTTATCTACTATCCTCCCTCACACACACACCACTCTGCAAAAAACATGCATATATCCATTTTCTGCTTCTTTAATCTGACTGGATAAACAAGTCATTCCAAGAAGAGTCCACTAAAGATGATAAAATGCTGAAATTCACCAGATGCACAGGCATTTTGTATTTAATGGAATTGTTAAGTATTTGCAAAAACCAGAATGTTTTGTTGTGCTCTCTTCAATACGTTTAATGCATTACTGTGTTTTGGTGCTGCTCCACTCAAGTAATTGACAGATGGGACTGCTATTCATGTACGATTGCCTCAGGATTTCCAGAAATGACTTGCTTTTTGAACAACAATTGCACTGCTGGGATAGAGGTACTCTATATTGCATTTAATACTGCAGCATCTTTACTGAGGCAAATTTATGTTTTCTAAATATTAGGGTATAGAACACCTTCCTCAGTCTAAATCATTATTATGGCCCGCAGCAGAAGTCTACTGACTGCAAGGATCATATTGTTTTTGCAAAAAAGTAAAAAAATGTAATTTCTATTTGTGTGTTGTTAAACCTTTTTGAAGCAATGGTATAAAAACAATTAAAACCCTCTTGTATGTGTTTTTACTTTTTTATCTTTTTGGCAGCATTTTAGTGATTCTGGTCCTCTTTGTTTTTGTTGAGATAAATGTATTTCAATGGAAAATGTCTGCAATTTGCTAACATTCCTGAATCAAGACTGAAACTAGGCTTGACCTGCTACCACAAAAACTGGGGAACTTGCAGTTATGGATTCAACAATAACTCCTATAAATACCAGTGTATGAGTCAAACAACTTAAGATTTGCTGAACTTGCTTGTGTAACAACAACCCAGTGCTCTAAAGACCAGCAAAAGCATACAGAATGGCTGCCATAGGAACACTGAAAGTTTTCCAGTTACCTGAAATGCTTTTCCAAACCCCATGGGCTGAGACTGATATACAAATCCTTTTTAAACATTCTTTATGCTCAGATAGTTGAATTATGTCCCCCAACACATAATTGCACAGAGTCATTTTTTATTTATTTTGCTTGTTTGGCATGCTAATACTTTTGTCTTTTATTCTCTTTGCAGTTGATAAGATGTCACCAGTCTCGTGGAGGAGCTTGTGGTGACAATGCACAATCATATACAGCTACAGTGATCAATGCCGCCAAAGTAAGTGGTAATCCATTGCTATTCTTAGCTTTACATTTTATACATAAGCTTTGATTTTCTGACCCTGTCGTGCATCATTTATCCTTTGATTTGTTGCTTGTAGCACAGCAGGATGTCGATTACAGATGGGTATTGTTAAGATTTTATCAATACTACTCCTCTTATTGATACTATCAATACTTTTCTGTGTGCAAACAAGGAGGGAGAAGACAAATAACAAACTATGCACATGACAACCTTAAATTTAAGAAACAAACAAAAACACAGTATGTTAGCATCATTTGCAGCACTAGAATAAAATGATCAATAAATACTAATGCTTCTTTGTAATACACTGTTCTCTCACGTACTTGCGTATTTTTATTCGTGGTTTCACGTTTTTTTTCGGGGCACGTGACTCTTCTGGTTCTCCATAAAAACTCCCGGTTTCGGTACCACATCTCTAATGACAAGTATGTTGACAACAGATCCAGTTTTTGTCAGCAGTGGTAAAATTTGATCTTATATTTGCTTACTTCACATTTTATCAGGCTTTGTGAAAACAAAATTAGAATCACATTTACTTTTGTTGAAAATATGTTTTACAAAAGACACTACAAACAATACGTTAGAGATATTGTGGTTTACATGATTACTATTTTTATTTGTCTAGAATTTTAATGAAATACATAAATGTTTCTTTCATATTAAAAACAATTTAACGAGAAGAACTATCCTTTTCATTCAGTTTGATATTGATTACTCCTAAATGAAGATAATAATTAAGATACCTCTGAACAACAAACATTGACCATGTTAGTTGTGTACAGTGACGTCTCATGTTCCTCACTAAACTCATGATGTTGTTCTGAGGCAATGTGCTCTGCTCTTCCCTGAGAGTAGAAAGACATCTACTAACGACTGCTACATACAGTTCTACCAGATCACTTGGGTCCAGTCTCTACTTCAGCTGGTCCCAGGCGTGCTCGATGGGGTTCAGGTCAGGGACATTACTGTGATCAGACACTCATCAGGGAACAATGTCCGGCAATGTCTGGGCTTGTGTCTACTGCAAACGTTTACGCCAGTATCACGGTATTGGTGGAGTCACCTGCAGCAGTCGTCTGTCACTCAGTCAAAGTGGTGGAGTCGGTTGTGAAAGGTTCATCTGTAAACCCTAGTCCCCTCACATCTGGTAAACGGCCTGCAGCTGTGTGGTATTTGATAACCAGGTCTTTAGGTTCTGGTCATGGTTCTGGTCTGTCACAAACTCTGACAGTAGTCCTGAGTCTGGATGTGAGTCTGCTGATGACACTTTGAGACTCACCAAGTTCAGCTGCAACATCTGACTGTCTACTACCAACACAAAGACGCACTATAGCCAGGTGGAGCTGCTCGTCTGTTTGAACGAGGAACTCTGAATGACTTACTGGTAAAATCAGCTTTTTAGACCCACTGAAAGTTGACATTGATGCTACTTTGAAAATGTTTTTTGGCTCCAATAACTAAGACAGACTGTAGACAGTGAAGCTGTTATGTGGAAAAGACTAAATGAGGTGTGTCTGTCACCACAATACAAATACCTCCCTATACCATAAATCTGTAAAGTAAAACAAACACTGTTAACAACATCCATTGAGTTTTTCACAATATCACAAATTTATTGTGGGAAGTATCATTTCAGCATCTTTTCAGGGGAACGGGAGGAAAGGTCAATGGAAAAAAGCAGGACACTGACCTTTGAGGATTGTTATTAGACTGTTGAATTAGGATCAGAAACACACTTGTATCATAAGATCCTGGTCACATTGGCAAGGGGCTGGAGGTTTTTAAAGCTAGATTTTTAATTCTTCATTTGGCATAGACAATACTTTTACTAACAGTTGATATTTTCATAATTACCTCCACAAAAGACAGCAGTGAGGGTAATTTCATCAGACTACACTTCCTGAGATCAGTAAAGATCTGCCATAAACAATATGTTTCCTCATCCTCACCTTTTCTGCTACAGTCTGCTCTGCCTTTGCTACTGCTAAGATACTGCTACTGCTAAATGCAGCTGTAACTTAGAATCATAGTGAAAAGACTGGTTGTAGTCCAAGTATGTGGCCAGGGCATACCAAATATAAAACTGCCTTCATTCATCTACCATTTCCACCTTGTCCTGTTGGGAGAGTATCTCTGCTAGTAAAGCTAGTGTCCATAACAGTCCAGACAACTCCTAGCTAAGGGACTTTTTGGAGTCACCATCTTATGAAGGATGGTTTTGACAGTGGAAGGAAGCTTGAAGGCCTGGGGTGTACATTCATGTAGCCCCTTCCCATAAATTCTAGGTCATAAACCAGATACAGAATTTTCAAAATGTCTGGGCTTGTCATAATTAACCTAAATACTTTTTGGAACTTCTGAAATTGTTTATTATAACCTCTTGTCAAGAAAAGGGGCAACAATTGTATTAATGATGATTTTTGAGGCTCCTAACATAATTGTTCACAGTCAGAAAAGCCAACCTTGTAAGTTTGCACAGTTAAGAGTTGAGAGCAAAGAGTCTGTTGCCAGCTGACAAAAAATGTAGAGTTAAAAAGAATTGTTCATGAATCTGAACAGAAGATTTTTATAAACAAATCTGCCATGGTCTATGATAAAAGGTTTAATGCTACAGAGACATGAAGTCCATAGGGCAGTCTTTCCATTTATGCCTGCACCATCTGTAAATCTATTGACATTGGATCTACCTGACCTGCTTGGCTGACTTGAGCTGAGCTTATGAGACACTTCATCAACCTGCCCATCTCTTTGTTCCAAATGTAATCTATTTCTCGTCATTGGTCGTGTTTCACTCGTCTCCACAGGGGAATGGCTGTAAGCTCGCTCACTAAAGGCCAAAAACTCCCTTTGACACCATGCTAAATTCCTGTCTAGCCTGATTTAATTGCTTTTCAACACATGCTAACTTGCTTTTAGTCCTGTGGTTTCATTTTTTATCCACTTTGTTCTACAGGAAACATTAACTGATTTACAAATATTCATTAATTCTAGCAGCTACAGTGTAAGATGTGTCATTAGCAGACTAATGATAGTGTACATCAGAAAAAGAGCTGTGCCACTATCAGGTTTGCAGTGTAGTGCAGAGTGGAAAGTGGCACAGGGGATTGATATGAAGACAAGCAGTCTGCTAGCGCACCCTTTACTCATTTAGGACCATATATCTCAATATGGATGACAAGGTATCTCCTTATGGCTTGTGGCGCGACACGCTGGCTCTTAGTGCTGAGACATAAAGGGGGAGTGTGTGGGGGCAGGGGTTAGCATTAAAGTGTAATCGCTTTTGTTTCTACATCAAATTCGACAGAGTCCAAGAACCCTTCAATTTCTCTTCTATTACAGGAATTTTTTTTATCAGACAAACTCAAAGAGTTCTGAATGCATGGTTAAGAAAGACCTTTCAAAGAAATTAGATTTAAATTATGTTAGAAAGTGACATCAGACTGAGAATATAAAATTTTGTCAGCAATATTTTGCCTAAGAGACCACCCCCACCACCTTTCCAGTGAATCAATAACCCCTGTTTGGACTCGCATGAAGAACTCCACAACTACAGTGATTAGAAAACACATTAGTGTTGATCAATTAGGGGCCAAACGTCTTGCTTAATAATTGATGGGTTTTCTTGCATTTTACACACACTAAAGCACACAGGCAGCCAACTCTGTTAGTGAGCCTGGTGGAGAAAGAGAGACAGTAGGTGATCCTCAGACCCAACAAGCAGGAGGCGCCATGCTATATTGACAGGGCCGCCTAGTCTGAATGCTTGATTAGGCTCTCCAGGGCCCCTTTGGCGCTTACACACACAGATACACTCAGTCACACGCATAGGACTCCATTAGACTAAGACAGTGTAGTAGGTGAGATAGACTCCACTTAAGCAGCATTATCCATTTCCCTCCATCGAGCCCACAGAGGTGTGTTTGAGCCAGACACCCTGGCTGGGCCTTAAGCTGACACAGAGGAGCCTTACATGCGCACACACTCACACACACACTCTGTGGTGTCTCTTGTGGCTCTACAAACAATCAGCACTACGAGTTATCTGTGGGCATCAACCAGACCTATCACAAGAGATAGTAGTGCATGCATGCTTCCTGTAGTAGTATGTAGTAATACACATTTGTTATGAGTTTTATTTAGAGCAGATCAACTAGATCCAGAATTTAATCTGTTAAAGTGTTAGCTATAGAGGTCTAATCATTTGTCTTTTCCCTTTCAGACTTTGAAAACCGGCCTAACAATGGTAGGTAAAGTTGTGACACAGCTGGCAGGCACCATACCACCAGGCACGCCCGACGAGGATGGCGCCCCTCACAGCTCAAGCCGGCGCAGCCCCCACAGCCCTGGTGTGGTCACCATCATCGACACAGAAAGTGTTGGAGAAGGACAGGTCAGTTTGATGTGTTTTGCGGAGTTCATTTTAAAGCTTTTTTGACAAAAGCATCAGTAGGTGATGCCTTTGTGAAACACACATTTCAATCATTCTTTACACTAACTCTCCAAATTTTTGAAAAACAAAAAGTGTTTGGTTCTGACCAATTCTGGAAGTTGTCCCACTTAAACATATGAAATGTTGGTAATTTGATCTTTTGGGGAACTTCATCTGTGAGAGAACGTAAAAAAAATAAAAATCGTAGGAATCACATTGTAGGATTTTGAATAGAATTTATCTGTAGAATGCTGCAGAAAGTAAGTCAATAAGAAACATTTACCTAACTACTTTATACTGCAGCCCTGTTTGGGATGACAGACTAAACATTCCAGTTGGATCCACAGCAGAATTGCACTCTCTAGCTGCTATTTCAGCTCATTCTTCCATGCAGATTTTCTCTAGAGCTGTGATGTTTTGGGGCTGTTGCTGGATAATGTAGAGTTTCAACTCCATCACAGGTTTTATATTCGATTGAATTCTTATAACTGGCTAGGTCACTCCAGAACTGTGAGAATTTTTTTCCACTCCCTTGTTCTCTGTTCGGTGTGTGGAGCTATTGTCATGCTGGAAAATCTAGCCACATTTCATCAGTGCTCTCATGGAGGGAAGGAAGATTCTACCCAGATTATTAAGGTGATTAATTAAACATGGACCCATTCCTCTTTTCTTTAAGTCCTAAAGCTTGATGTTTCCATCATCATGCTTCACTGTGGCTGTGGGGTTCTTGGGATGTAACTCAGCATTCTTCCACTTTCAAACACCAGAAGTTGGGTTTATACCGAAGAGTTTCGAATCAATACGAACATTTCACAACATTTATTTATGACCCCACTGTGTTCTGATGGTGAAAATGTGGATGGTTTATTCAAAAATTACATTTAAACACGTTTTTTTGTTCGAAATTGTTCGAAATTGTCCGACAGCAATGCATTGTGGTCTATATTCGCTAATCTAGTGAGCATTGATGCACGCTAGTTTTTAGCAAAGACTTATGGGAAATTTCTAGAGCACTCGATTTTGGAATTGGAGATTCGGACAGCACTAGAAAATGGCAAACGCACTATATAGTGAGTAGTGGGGGGATTCTGACACAGCAATTCTCTCCATCCTCCTTTAGCAAAACAGAGGAATATTGTCAGTGATCTTGTATTTATTCTATTTTGTAATAATTGATGCAACAGTTGACCTTTTTCTCAACCACATGTTAGGTTATATTACCACAGTAATTAATTCTGCTTAACTGGAGCTCTGTGACTACATGTGCAGATGGTTAGCTCAAATATTAGCCCAGGTCTTAAAAGGTTAAAAATCACACAATGTGATTTCCTAAATGATTTTTTCCCTGTTTTTTATTCTCTCTCACACACAGTTGAAGTGTACCTATGTTGAACATCACATTGTTTTTTTATGACTTTTTTCAGAAGACTTTCTGGGACATGAGTTCTTAGATGTAAAAGGTAAAAGGGCAGAAAGAAGCACAGCATTGGATTTGTAAAATAGTTCTAAAAAAACTGTTTAATTTGAAGATCAATCAATCTTTGACACCACATTAAGTGTTTTCTATTTACAGTGAGGCAAATAAGAATTTCAACACCCTGTGATTTTGCAAGTTCTCCCACTTAGAAATCCTGGAGGGGTTTGGCATTTTCATCTTAGGTGAATTTCCTCCGTGAGTCCTGTTTGAGGTGGTAAGCTTGCAGAATCACATGATGTTCAAATACTTATTGGCTTCAGTGTAGATATTAGTGATGGCTGGTATCATTTACGTGGTTCTCTTAGGAGTCAGTAATGCTTAAAGTCTAATAAAAAAGGAGATGAATAACTATTATTGTTCAGTTTAGTCAATTAGATTACAGCAATGAAAAACTGGTAAGGGTGAAAGAGTTGTTTTAACATTAAAAAACACTTTTGATAAATAATCTGTTTTATCGGACAATAAAAGCAGAAAGGACCTTTTATAGTCTTTATTGTGGTTATTTCACATCTATTTGCTACGCAATGATGTATGTTTTCATTTTTACAGATTACTGTTTTTCAGTTTAGAATTTAGATGACACATTTCAATTAAAAAAAGAATTGTATCTGCTTTTTTTTGCAGCTTTTCCAAACTTACTATTTGTATAAATGCAGTCAAAAGTAGTTTTCACATTTTTGTGCAGATACAAATCTCTTTCTCTTAATGTTTTGGCCGCATCCAAACCCAAATGCGTCATTGTTGTAGATTGTGTGATGTCTCATGTGGTGGCCTAATCCTTCAGAGGAATATCTGTGCGCTGTCACCTACTGACCTTATAATCATACACTGACCATGAGCAAAGAACAAACCAGACAGGGCAGAAGGTTCAGCCAGGAGTGATGGAGGAATGCAAATAGTCTGAAAAATGACAGATACAAGTAGTCATGTCATTGTGGGACATTCCCATTTCTTCTATGCTTTGAAATTCCGTATTTGGTGCTGGAACCTTTACAGCACATGAGTCTAGTGGACCAGAGGCACAAATGCCCCCCTGTGGAT
>NW_023416895.1:0-1154 GCF_002922805.2 Oryzias melastigma | reverse complement strand
TTCAGTTGGTGCTTCTTCTCTGATGCCAAACATCACTAAAACAGGAGACTTCCTTTCGTGACTTTTTTTTTCCTTGGAAAAGCAAAGCCGAGGTAAAACAGGAAAAGTGAGAACAGAACACTCAATGGTGAGAAATTAATGGGTTGAGTGATGTTGACACAACAGAGACATCAGGAAAATAAATGGGGCTTTCCTGTCACTTTCTCCCGCGGGGAGGCACGCCGCTCGAACCGCCAACCTTTTGTCCCTGTAATCAGGCCTGAGCCTTCTCTGCAGGAAACAATCCGCCTGCAGCACCAGCACGCACGAGCGAAAGGCGAGCTCACAGCGCGACCTGAGCCGCCGCGCTGTTCCTGCACAGAGAGCGACTTGGAAATAATTGAACCGCTGTGACCTGAGAGCAGTTTTGGGGATTCACACTGAGCTGATACAGCCGCTCAAATATTAACGAGCAGAAACACAAAGGTTGTGTTTGAATAAATCAAGTGATAAACCTTCAAAGGAAACTCATAAATGGCACAAGCACCACCGTAGATTCCACAGATGTCTACTTTACAAGTGGAGCCTGAAGGAAACTCACTGTAGAAAGGTGATAAAACCTTAATTATATACATATAATACACAATATAAATATTAGCTCATCCATCCAAATGATCAGAATCAGATGTCCTTATCCTTTGGTCTGGTCACAGGCGTATAAAATCCAGCACTCAGGTATACAGATTGTTTTTACACACATTAATGATAGAATGTTCCTCTCTCAGGATCTCAGTGAATTCCAGCTTGGAACTGTCATAGGATGACACCTGTACAACAAATGTCCTAAATCTTCCACAGTCAACTGTCAGCTCTATCAGAACAACATGGAAGAGTTTGGGAACAACAACAACTCAGACACCAAGTAGTCGACCACGTAAACTGATGGAGAGAGGTCAGAGGATGATGAAGGTCAAAGAGGTCACAGACTTTCTGCAGTCAATTGTTACAGAGCTCCAACCTTCATGTGACCTTCAGATCAGTCTGAGTACACAGAGAGCTTCATGGAATGGGTTTCCATGGCAGCAGATGCATCAAGTCACACATCAAGAGCAATGTAAAGCGTGGATGCTGTGGAGTAAAGCACGCCGTCACTGGACTCTGGAGCAGTGGAGACG
>NW_023416894.1:416050-429404 GCF_002922805.2 Oryzias melastigma | reverse complement strand
GGCTCCTAGGCCTTACTGGAAAGGGTTGTTTTTCCCTTCTTAACTATGGGGGCCCTTCAGTTCGGTGACGCTGTACCATCTTTGCTGAGAGCCTCTGAGCCTCAGCCTTAACTTTGAGCCAGTTTGAGAGATCCCGCAGATTATAGGGGTTCAGGCTGCTTGTGTTCAGACGGCCCTGGATCTGTAAATGCTCCACAAAGCTATCCCTATAGTGCTTAGGTAGTTTGCTGATTATCCGATCTACATGGCCAGTCGACATCAGCTCGGTTCCATTCGGCCCCTCTAGGGATGTTAGCATCCCCACTAGAAGATCGACCCTTAAAGCGAAGCTCTGAAAAGCCTTGGAATCTCCAGGTTTGAGGTCGGGAGCGTTTAGAATGGCTGCAATCTCACTTTGGGCAAGTTGGTGAGGCTGTCCATACTGACGTTGCAGGGCTTGCATTGCAGCAGTGTATGGGTGTGAATAATGCCTGCAGGATTGTGCTATGAGCTTTGCTTCATCCAAGACCAGATGCTCCATTAGAACCCTGTATTTGCAGTGTTCTGAGAGATCTGTATGTGGAGTGAGTAAATGATCTAGAGCCATTTTTAGATCAGTGAACTCTCTCTCGCTGTCATGCACCAGTTTTGGCATTTCAGGGACTGGGACAAGCTGGCGGAATAGATGTGGATTTTGCGTCAGCTGGTTTGAACTGTACTGTGGCTGAAAACTTTGCTGTGCATATGGATCTACCGCAGTGAGATCTAGATTCACATTGTGTGTGGGGGGCGCCACCTGGTGGCTAGAGTTCACTGATTAGTGGAATTGAGGCTGGGTGACAAATGGTTGGGTTTGTGGTTGATACATTACTTGTGGAGCTGGAGCTGACAGATTGATAGGGGGTGATGGGAGCTCACATCGCTGAGGTCCAACTACAGTGTGCCGAGAGACCTGGGATACTGGTTGTGAGGGGTAAGGTGCTTGGCTAACCGCAGGTTGAGTCACCCGCATAACAGTAGACTGGTGCTCTTGGTGGAGAGGTGCAGCCGTCACGTACAGAAAATGCTGAGGTTGACTCACCATTGGTGCTGGCTGTGATAGCTGGTAGTTCTGCAGCTGGTATATTTGATGTTCCATAGCAATAGGGAGGGGCTGGAACTGAGGCTGCAGTTGAACAGCTGCTGTGGCGGCTTGTTGTGCAGGAAGCGTAGCTCCATAGGTCCTGAGTTGACTGGCAGCAGGTGCAAAGGGAGCTGGCTGAGCGGTTAAACCTGTAGGATGAGCTGAAACAGACTGATGTGAGGACTGAGAGGATGCTGGGAGGCCACTTTGGTTGATACTCACAGGTGATGGTGTGCTTGCATGCATCTGGTGAGATGGTTCATGTGTTGGTATCCTCCTGTCCTCTTGCATCCATGTTTGGGGGAGGAAGGAGTTTGGCTGTGATAATGCCACATTTACCTGTGCTGGAATAGGCTGACCATGGACTTTGATTTGTGGTACAGAAGCCAAGGTTGCTGGGAGCGACTGTGTTAGAATGTAATTTTCTCCATGGCTTGGATTTGGGATAGCTGATCTTATTGGGTTTTGCAGCATTGTGCTTTGGATGCATGTTTGTGATGTCATTATAAGGGGACTGCTGCATTGGGGTGAAAAACTTAGTTTTAAGGGGGATAGCTGTTGGACGTTACTCATCGTGGGTGACATGAGCTGTGGTGAATAATCAGAAGGAGGCTCAGGACTGAGAAACACCATTGGTTGAGAACCTGCTAGCATGTGATCACTGGGAGTAAAGCTCTGTTCTGTTATGAGCTCACTGTGGACACTTTCACCCTGGGGAGATTGTGTTTGCAACTCTCTGCACATTGTCAGCAGACCAGGTGATAAACTTGTATGTTGTGCATCACTCCACTGATTATCCTTATCGGCTGCTCCGGACAAAGGGGGACAAGAACGGGGCCTAACAGCTCTGAGCAGCCGGTCATCGTTAGCAACAGGTTGTAAGCTAGGTGACTGCGGCTGCTGAGCAGCGACGCGCTCCTTGATGTCCTGTGGTGGGACAGCATAAGGAATAAGGGACTGTGGCAGGCTGACCTGGTAGCTTTGCAGATATGATGGGAGTTGACGTGGTCGCACGGCGCGCTGCGCTTCACTCGCGGTCATCGCCGCTCCGCTCCTGTCCATGATGCTGTTGCGGGTGAGAAAATCCGGCTCGAAGGACCAAATGTTGGGAAAAGGGAGGACCGTTTCCTCGGACTGGGACTTCTACATCCGCGACAGGACTCCGGTCAAAGAGAGACAAGACAAGAGGAGCAGTTTTTAACCATTTATCTGCTATTTTTCACACTTTACAATGCCAACAGCGAACGTACAGATCGCGTGCTTTTTTTCTCTCTGCGCATGCGCTCTGCGCATGCATTCATCTCCGTAGGACCCCTGGCTGTCCACTAAAGGGTCTGAACAAAAATAAGAAAAACAGTGCAGAATTTACAACAGCCATAAATATATACAGAGTATATATACATATAGAATATTTCCTGCAGATTGTTCCTTCATACTATCAAGAACAGTCAAATGATTCAGGTTTTATTTCTTCTTTTCTAATGTCTCTCATTTTCTTTACATTTTGTGTTGATGTTTTCTATCTATCTCTCTTGCGCTGCTGAACGTGTAAGCCCCTCCCCCTCCACCCAGCGCTCAGCGCGCGCACTTAACCCAATGCATCATGGGGGCTGTAGTGCACAACTCACGCAGATGTCGGCATACTGTCGTTTCTGAGCTTCATTCTTTTGTTCACTTTTTAAACTGTCTGACGTCGGATCCCCCTGGAAGCTCCACCGCTAAACACGAGCTTTACCTGTTATTTTAGTTGGAACTGAGAGACTTTATGAGCCGAATCAAAACAAGGAAGTGAGGACGTTAACCACTTCTGATTGGTCAGACTGATGACATGTGATCAAGCCTCCAGCAATGATTGGCGGAGACAGCTGAAGGGGGAGGGACATTTCTAAAAGCTGAGTTTGAGGCTAGTTTTGCGGCTGGATTGCGGTAATATCATTCTGATTAAAGACTCATTTATACAAACAAAGAAAAATGTTTTTTTACCATCTTGTATATTCAAAACTATCCAGTGTTAAATCAGGGCCGTTTGAATGAACACAGAGCTGATACCATAGTGATGGTAAATGTTTTAGATATGTGAAAAAGGGTAATTCCCCGCAGCACACCAGACCATCTCTCATGGCACACTAGTGTGCCGCGGCACACTGGTTGAAAAACACTGGTTTATTTTTTCACTGAGCTCTGCACTGATTATTGATCAGTCAGAGTTGTGATGTTGTTTTTACATTTTTTTATATAAACTTGAGGAGACTTCTACTAATTAATGCTGCATTCTTGTATGCCGTTTTAAGTTTAAATAACCTAATAAGTCACTTTGACTTCCAATCAATATGATGACACATGTTTAGATTTGGGGTATTGTTTAAACAAAGCCTGATGAATGTTAGTTTAAAGAAATTGCTTGATACACTCAAAAAAATAACTTGTCCAATCAACGTAATAAAAATATTGAAAGGATTTCCACGAAATTAAATTGTGTTGATTGAACAAAAAGTAGCTTTGTTGGTTCAACGTAATACATTTATGTTCATTGAATGAAATTTAATTGAGCAAACATAACTTATTTAGTTGTGTTAAATGTAACATAATATTATCTAATTAGGTCAACATAATTATTGAATGTTAATGGAATAGTTGTAAATTTGATTGGATTTACACAATCAAAATAAATCCATCCAACGTAATTGATTATTGTTCAGGCAACAGGTTTAAATCACGTGGAAATCCTTTCAATATTATATTTATGTTCAACTAAAGAATAAATATTATGTAAAAGTTACATGTTACAGACAAATTAAAATAAAGGAGAAAGACAATGATGAGATGTTCAAAATTTATTTTTCCAAAACTGTCACATAGGCAGTTCAATGCAAAGGTCACAACAGCAAAGTCATAATCTTGTCATATGACTGAAGGGACATCCAAATATTAATATTAACTTTTAAAAAATAAAATCAAGTCCTATTATTTTCCTCTGACTAAAGCCCTTTCGAAACACTCATTAGACCACAAGATAAGAAAAGAAATACGAAAATGTGCAGAAATGCAAAATTTACATTTTTTACAGTTAGTAGATTATTCTGGGTTTCAAAAAGTCACAACTTTTACAATAATTAAAAATATTGTAAACATGCAAAATAGTACATTCTTATCTGCACAAAATATTTAAAGTGCTAAAACGGAACAATTTTCAAGTGTAAATGGTAATAGTACTGAGAATAGTGAAGCATTAGTTAAGCAAGGTTTTGTAACTGGATTTGAACAACCCTTTCAACTCTGGTGAGTAGCTCAGATCTAAAAGAATACAGGAGCCCAAACAGCACTGATACTTCAAGGCTTACAACTTTTAGATCATTCATCCAGTCGCCAGGTCATCACTTGGGTCTGCACCAGTGTGTTGAATGACAAAGATCCCAAAGAGTCCTTATGCCAGAGCCTCTTCTGAGATGTCATCCCTCTGTAAAACAAGGGGGAAAAGGGTAGATTCAAATACAATGTAAATAAGTAAATTGTCATTAAAAACTACAGGATAACAAGTAGTGTGTGGGCTTAAATTAGCATCATCTTAAAGATCCATGGATAATCTGTGATCTGTATGGATCTAAATCGTGACACGATCCGTTACACATGGACTGAATCACCACTACCTCCGTACTACCGGCACTTTATATGTAGAATTTCACCTGTACATTTTTCATTCTGTAAATACTTGTTTATACCTTCTCACTGCTATTTATTCCACTTTGCACATTGTAGATTAATATTTATACCTGCTAAAGCACTCTGGATGGATGCAAACTGCATTTCGTTGCTGTGTACATGTGCAATGACAAAAAAGTTGAATTCTATTCTATTCTACATGCCGCGCTTAAAGCGAGTGAAAAACCAGATTAGAAATTTGGTAAAAAAAAACAAAAAGAAAATTAACGTTTGAAAACAGGTTTAAATTTAGAAGTACAAAATGAAAACTTGAAGGAATTATTGAAAATGTGAAAAATAAACTTGTACATTTATATTATAAGTTAAAACAAATTTTGAGAACTTGAAATAAATACTGAAAAAGTTAATTTCAAATGTTTAACTTAAATAAAAATAAAACTTTATTTGGATTTTCAACAATTTTTTTTTTCGACTCTTCCTCTTTTCTTTCAATTCTCAGTTTCAGTTCAGTCATGACTGCTGAGCTGATCCTACTTTGCGTGGGGGCAGGCTTTGAGCTCATTGGTGACCGGGACATGATTTCCCATGATTTTAGGATAATAAGTGATGTGACATCTTTTATGCTAGGAAGTGGTGTCTGTCTAGGTCGCATCCATTGCCATCCCACCCTGATGTACCAAACTTTGGGAGGGCATTCTCACTACCATAGTTTTCCCTCGCTATATCGCAGTTCACCTGTCGCTGTCTCACTGTTTAGTGGAGTTTTTTCAGCGTGACATTACGGTCTATCAGTCTTCTCCGTGCAGTGTTTTACAGACACGGCGGGTGCAGCGAGGAGGATTTTTGATGGAGATTTATGATTCTTCAAAGGGAACAAAGACATTTACAGTCAGTGCTAATCATAACAATGTCCTCATCATTTCAATAAATCCTGAAATTTTTATCTAGTGTTGTCTACATTTTTGACCGAATTTTACCGCAAAATGAACCAATTAGCCATAACCATTCTGACTATGAATGCCGAAGCTACTAAAGGGAAATACACAATATGTACATCCATCTTTGCAAAAATGTAGACGCTTGTTTTAGTTGGAGAAACAGGCATTTGGTTAAGCGTTCCAGTTTCTTTTTCTGTATAAATGTGTTTTATTATTTTATTTTACAGTAAAATGTAAAAAGAATAAAGTATAACCAGACCAACATACCTTGTATTCTCTCACCAGCCTCTCTGGATCTTCGTTCATGTAAACACAAAGGCCCTTGAGGGTCATTTACGTCCCACATCTGTGCTGTCAGTCTAAATGTGCAAGTTAAGAGAAAAAAAAATAGAGGGATAAGAGGCTAAACATATATTGAATGATCTAGTACAGTGTTTTTCAACCTTTTTTTAGCCAAGGCACACTTTTTCCATGAAAAAAATCCCGCGGCACACTAGCATCCAAAAAGGGAAAAAAATTAATCTGTATTGATGTACAGTCATTCCACAATCTAGTGTACATTATTTTATACTAGTGGGAAGCATCATTACTCAATTTGCTTAAGTTAAACGTAACAGTCTAAACAGTCTACATTTATTATCATTAATGAATGATTAAAAAAAAATCTATAAAAAAGAATTCTGGCTCAAAATTCAATTCTTTTGCATTCATTTTCCTAAAACAGCGTCTCTTTTGGCTACCAAATGGCTTTTTAGGTTGTTGTTTGCTTTGTTTGATTCATTATAAACTACTAGATAAGATTATGCACAAAATCCATGATGTAAATATGATTTTCTTAATATAAAGTTTAAATTATGTATATGCTGTTATTTATCCCTTCCAGATAGAATGTACAAAATTAATGGTAAAAGAACTAACTATTAACTATTCAGTTTTTAACTCTACACATTTTAAGCTTTTTTCTTTTTAGTGAACAACCCACAACTCTGCAACCACAACCCAAATATATATTTAATTGTGCAAAAACCACTAAATCAAGACTTTTATCCACTTTAACATTAAGAAAGACAAAAGAGTTTCAGCTTTGAGGATGTCATCTGTTTCTTCTCTCAGTGATGATCTGCTCAGTTTTAGAGTAGATTCTCCCAGTTCTCAGGTGTCTGGACAGGTTGGTTGTGGAGCCATAAATATATACAGAATATATATACATATAGAATATTTCCTGCAGATTGTTCCTTCATACATAAAAGTCAAATGATTCCAGTTTTTATCGTCTTTTTCTTTTCATTTTGTGTGGATGTTTTCTCTCTATCTCTCTCTCCCCATTTGGCTCTTGCGCTGCTGAACGTGCAAGCCCCTCTCCCTCCACCCAGTGCACGCACTTAACCCAATGCATCATGGGGGCTGTAGTGCATAAACTCACGCAGATGTCGGCATACTGACGTTTCTGAGCTTCATTCTTTTGTTCACTTTTTAAACTGTCTGACGTCGGATCCCGCTGGAAGCTACACCGCTAAACACGAGCTTTACCTGTTATTTTAGTTGGAACTGAGAGACTTTATGAGCCGAATCAGAACAAGTGAGGACAATAACCACTTCTGATTGGTCAGATTGATGACCTGTGATCAAGCCTCCAACAATGATTGGCGGAGACAGCTGAAGGGGGAGGGACATTTCTAAAAGCTGAGTTTGAGGCTAGTTTTGCGGCTGGATTGCAGTAACATCGTTCTGATTAGTCATTTATAGAATCAAAGAGATTTTTATTTTACCATCTTGCATATTCAAAACTACCCAGTGTTAAATCAGGGCCGTTTGGACGAAAACGAAGCTGATAGTGATGGTAAATGTTTTAGATACGTGAAAATTGGTAATTTCCCTTCGGCACACCAGACCATCTCTCATGGCACACTATTTGAAAAACACTGATCTAGTAGACTCTTTAATATAAGGTTAAAATATTTATTTTTTTTTTTACATAGTTTTTAAAGAACCAGCAGCTTACATTTAGCAAATGACACATTTTTTTCTTACAGAGGGCAGGCAGGAAACGTCTCCTCAGCTGGCAGGTGTTGAACCCTCACAAACTGCAGTTTCTGTTTAAAACAAAAATAAATCAGTCAATATAGACAAGATCAATATTATTGTATTGATATAAATACAAACAAACCCCTATGTTTAAAGAGATATTTAATATAATATTTCTCCAAACAATTGCTTTTATTTGTTGAGAAATAATTTTAGTATTGATGTCTTCATCAAATATACAATCCATTATAGGCATCAGGGCAGACAGAGCCGACAACCCAAAAAGTTATTTCTGATTTGTTTCAGAGGTCCCAACAACAGGCCATAGAAGTAATAATGATACCTTTGTTTTTTTTCCCTTAACATGCTTTTATTTTGGAAAACAACCAGATTTTTTCAGCTATACTTTGAGCTGTAGCGTTTTTAGTCAGGGAAGTAACTTGACTACTTCGAAACAATATTATTCTGAAAAATAATTTGATTTTAAAGGCAACGGGATCCTCTGAGTTACTTATCAGTCAGCTGTGCGCCAAAAAGTAGTTCAGCGGTGTGCTACATGACAGGGAAAAAAGGAGGCTACCGCACAAAACAAGAATTTATCGCAAAAGTTGATTCCCACACAGCGAGTCTGTTAGCATTGTATTCATAATATTCAAAAGTACGCGGCGGCAGGTGACCTGTCGAATGACCGCACCCCACAGCAGCTTTCTGTCTGCCGGTATAAAGTATAAAGCGAAAGAGCTCCGCTGACCCGCTGGAGGCTGGCCGCAGAAAGTCAGCCTCCAGCGGGTCAGACGTGCTGGCGCTGTGTCGGGAGTGTATCGCGCACTCACCCAGCAGAAGCCGCCCGAAACGAGCTCTAGCAACCCCGGGGCCTCAACGGATAAACAAAATACAAGAAAGTTCTAGACAAAACGCCTACATTAATTCATATTATGCCAGGGACTCACCTCTTTTAACAAACCAACGTCCGCTTCTGGTATTCAGCAGATGTCGATCGTGACGGAGCTCTGTCCATCCGCCATGTTACCTTCAGCCCCGCGTGCCTCTTGTAATGCTGCATTCAAAAACACTGCGCGAGCAGCTGGGAGGTCTTAAGGGAGACCGGTCTGCGGACACAAAAACGAAAAAGTAACTATAAATTTCAGAAAGCGTTCACCATAACTGGTGATTAAAACATTCTCAGTATATATTGAGGAACACAAATCAATAAATAAATGCGCTATCATTCGAGAAGGACACGTATTATTAACAAGAGATAAAACGGAAAAAGAGGGAAGTGAGGCTTAAATGATTTAAGGAAATCCAAAAAGTTATTGGTCATCATTGTTCCTTACATTTATTTTTTTATACTGAAACATCTTGCAACTTAATAGTAATTAATTCCGAAATTACAGGGAAAGTAGTAAGAAAGGAGATACGTCAATCATTCACTGCAGCTAGCTTACTATGCGTGTACATATAAACGATCATATTTTAGACAAATTATGTTTATCATAACTGCTCACAACCGCAATTAAATAATTATATAACATTTAAATGAGCCACGAACGGCATATTAACACAAAATACCGATGGCATTCACAAGGATTAGGGAGGATTGTTTTAATCTTACCTGGTCAATGCAGAGGATCCATGGAAAGTAAAACTGTTTCCGTTTTTTTCCCTCTCATTTTGCGTCTTCCGGTTTTTAGATTGAACATGATTTCTTCAAGTAAACTCAACATGAATAAATTAAATAAATATGAAACAAAGAGAAATCACATTGATGCTACATGAATTTCATATGTTTACACTGAAAACATAATTTTCTTATGTACATATTACAAATAATATTTTATTTTGATTTACAAGGTGTTCTTTTCCTTTTTTTGAGTGTACATGATAATAAATTACTTTTGACATGTACCTTTGGGGTGGTTTACTTTCACTGTCCTTACATATCCAACATAGACCTAAACAAATAGCATAAAATAATTTGGACAAAATAAAGTTTAAAAACTAGCTTAAGGACTGCACTGAAACAAATTTGGAGTGCCATTTAATTATAGAAAGTTAGGAAAGTTTTTCCACACAGAAAGTGCTTGTAACATTTACTCAGGCTATATCTAAGTAATATTTACTTGGAAAATCCTATTATTTATTGTTTATGAAAAATGCACAAGTTAATTTCAAGGGCCATACTTGCTCATAGATTCTAGATCACTTGCATTACCATTGCTTCCAATTTACAAAACCCAAGCAAATATTACTTTAATTTCTTTAAGTAACTGTCACATTTTATATAAGTAATATTTAGAAATGAAATGTTAGTTAACATGAACTGATATAAGTATTTTTTACTACTACATTAAATAATTTTTGAAGCATAGGATATATTTTAAATCGTTCTTTATTTAACATTTCCAGTATATAATCAAACAAAATGACAGTGCGATTTTTTTCTTTAACATTTCTGTAAATACATCACATTTTCTCTTTTAGAAACTAAATAATAAAGCACGTCCGTCCTTCTGGATATAGAAAAAACAAAATAAAAAATTTGCATTCACGAAGTGGGTATAGAAAAATGACAAAATGCGATTTGTTTGCAATGAACACAATCAAAAATAACATTGGAATACTGCAGTTTTTCATGGAAAGACATTTGCTAGCATCAGGATGGTCATAACAGGAGCTTGTTTACACAGACCTAATATTTGAAATCCCCGACACCCTTTGTGCTAGACAACACTAACAAAATATAAGCAAACTGCTAGACAAAAAAAAAAACACTCACTGTGAAAGTTTCTTGTGGAGAGACTGGACCTTTGCTGACATTTTAAGGTTGTCGAGCTCAAGAAACAGCTTCTGAAATACCTCAAATGTATATTTCAGCTTCATTGGGTAACTTAGGTTGACAGCATAAATTACACCCATCAGTAGGAGGCAAGCATTTGTCACAGTTTTGCAATCCTCTACTTCAGTCCCCTCAACAATGACTGACACATATACATCTTCGTTGTCCCGTGCCACATTGGGATGGATGACCGCGATCTTCATCAGGTGATTGCTGAAGTCTTCGTTTGCTGCTTCTTGGCCAACACCCTGAGAAAACAAATAAGCTGCAATTAGAAATAAGAATACATCCCGATTAAAATAGTGTTACCCCACATGTAACCATTTATTTAATTGCGGTTAAAATTAAGTTAGGTGATAATTACTTGGTGAAAATAGAAAAACTGAGACAAAAGGTATGAAGGTAAAGAAAGATCTGATAAAGATTAGATACAATGTATAAAATTATGGGTAATGGCAAAATTTAGCCACAAAGGGACCCTTGCCAAGGTCTCATTGAGCCGTCCTGAGCCTGGAAAAATAAAGAGGGATGTGTCAGGAAGGGCATTGTTCGCAGGTATTGAAGAGGATGAGTGGAAATGCACTTAGTCCAAGTGACATACCTGTGGAGAAATTAAAGTGTCTAGGAGAAATGGCAGTGGCATTTTTTATTGGGTTGTTATCATGATTCTAGGTGGTTAGAAGATACCTGAGGAATGGAGAAGTATGATGATGCTCATTGGTTAAGAATAAGGGAAATCTAGAGCAACTAGGTGTGCTGTAGGGCTGACAAAGCCTTTGTCAAAGTGGAGGTGGGATTCTATCAAGGATCAGCTTTGAGCGCCTTCCTGTTTCCAATGGTAATGGACAACTGACAGATGTGGTTGGACAGGATGTTTTCACACAATATTTCTGTGTCTGTGTGTAGCAAAGGTGGAATAAATATTTGTACTAAAGTCACAGTTTTTGAAGACGCATGCAACTACTTCAAACTTCCTTAAATGGTTGCCATGATGCTCGGAATACTGCTTCTGTGAACCAAAAAAACCAGAGCAGCAAAGTAAACAAGTAAATGAAAGAGGTCCACCTTGTGGGACCATCTCCACATGGTGACGATACAAGTGGATGTGGAGGGAATTAAATGTTGTAAAAGAGCAAGGGCAATTTGTGTAAAGACAAGGGTTTGACTGGTTGCGACTACCATTTCCATGCTTTAGTCTGTAGTGTTTTAACAACCCCAGCCTCTTTTCTGACTCAAAACTACAAATCTTACACCTCCATATCATATTGTGGCACCTGGAACATACAAATAAAAGTCAAAACAAACAAAACTGCAACACAAAGAAATTATGTGACAAGTTAAACCTAATCATTAGGGATGGCCCGATCAGATCACATGATTGTCGCTGCTAACTAAATTAAAATTTGTGCGTCTTCTGATCATTATCTGATTTCATTTTTATTATAATATGCGTTTTTTTTTGTCAACCTTATCATTCCAGATAAAAAATTGAATAAAACTCTGCATATCATAAGTGGATGAAAACATTTTTAATGTAGAATACAGCACAAACACCTGATCAGGACATCCCTACAAACCATTACTAGTTTGATCTTACCTTGTGTCAGCAATGCAGTCCAAATCAGTAGATAGATGGTGTTGTATTCTGTTGAGGCAAAAAAAAAGAAAAAAAGTCATTCAATATGCTTTTTAGGGCTGGTAGTCCAGCAGGGGAAATAAAACCAATAAATATTTTGATATTCCCTAAAACATTTTTAGAACAATGTATTTTTCTTTCCAACACTGAAATAAAATTATCAAAACATACTGCAGTGTCTTTGAAATAACAACATACATTTTAACAAATAGAGATGTGGCGAATGTTTGGCTGAATATTGGAAAAATGTAAAATATAAACACCCGGAACAGCAAGGGTGGAATACGACAAAGAAATGGCTGTGCAGGCTTAGGGAAGGCTAGTGGTGTCAGCAACAATCCTTACGTGTTCAACATTGTATGGTTTCAGTGTTAAGTTCCTAGTTTCAATACCCCTGCAGCTTTCCACAAAAATCCAATGATCCGCAAAATTCAAAATTTCAGGGGTAAAAGAGAAAAAAACTAGAATTCTTAAGACATATAATAAAAATGTGCTTCTTAAAAAAACTTTTGAAATGTATTCCAAAAAACTAGACAAAAATAAAAAATAAATAAATAAATAAAAACATCCTGATTTGATATCTGGTATCTAGCCGGCCCGGCTGAATGTTTTAACTATTAGGCTCTGGCCCATAATTTCCACGTCAGTGCATCCCTGGTAACAAACAAATGGCCTACTCCCTTCAAAGAGCATAAATGTGATAATAAAAATTCATAAAGTTGTATTTTTATTCATTTTAAAATGTATGGCACATTAAATATTTATATGGTAAAATATGAACATTCAGTTTGATACTATTATTTTTTTCAGTAATGGTAAATTAATTCATATCTCCCACTAATTTGTGTTTGTTTTTTGCACATATTTACGATAAAAAACATTTTAGTCACATGCTGTATGTGTGTACTAGGGCTGGGAATCACTGGGTACCTCACGATACGATACGATACGATACGCGATACATGGCTCACGATATCGATAATATCGCGATACTGCGAAAATTGGTAAAAACCCTCTCTAATAACTACCATTATATAGAAGATGTTTTGGGGGGAAATATATCCCAATTTGTCTTTTTTACCTTAAACACAATCATACTAAACAACTTTTCTTATTTTGTGCAACAAATTATAGACACTTTTGTGCAACATTGT
>NW_023416894.1:402949-408806 GCF_002922805.2 Oryzias melastigma | reverse complement strand
AAATATCGCGATATATCGCAATATCGATATTTTGGCACACCCCTAGTGTGTACCACTAGCATAAACACCTGCTACAAACATCAGCAGTGCTAAACGTCTCACTTGGATGGTTAAACTATGCGCACCTATATCCACTAGAATCTTCTGTATTTTAGCGCAGTGCTTGGACAGATTGGAACTGGTGTTACAACAATGTTTAAGTTACATGTGAGGCAGCACGCACTGTCTGCATTTCGCAAATACATATGTGCTCTAGAGCCCTGTATATTACAAAAGAATGTGAACATCATTTTATAATATTATCAGCATGGCCAGGTGTCTGGTAGTTGTCCAAAGTCAGGTCTGAAAAAGAAAAATATAATGAGAAGCAAAGACCAACTTTGTATGATAACGGTACATTGTTCAAAATCAGAAAGTAATAATTTTTATCTAATAAATGTGTAATTAATAAAATGCTGGTGAAAATGGAGTAGCTGTGACATTTGTACTCTACAGTTTATAAAACAGAAGTTATTCGAATTAATTAAGGATAATTTTAGCAAGAACTAGCAAAAATTTCTGCAAATTAATGGTAAAGATACCACATAAAAATATGGAACATGATGTGTGATTACAGCATGACTACAAAGTTACAGACTCTCTAACAACTGGCTCCCAGAATATGCATTTATCCTGCAGTTTTGACTTCCACAAACCCTGACACACTAGTGGGGCGCAAAACTCGATGTTAGAATGGGGGGAGGTGGAGGTAGAAAACTTTTTTTCTTTTTCTTTAGGAAACGCGTCTCATAAGAATGAAACATACTCACCAGCATATTCATTATTACAGATAGCTTTGATCAAAAACAACATGACTCCGAGTTATGGGATGTCTTCAGAGTAAGAGGAAATACAAAAAAGATAGCAAAGTTAGCTAGCCAGTTGATTTACCTGGTTAGCTAGCAAACATGAACGAATTTGCTTGCACAGGGCAGCCGCTGCTTTATGTGAGGACTGAGTGTGTGGTATTTGTGAGACAAGAGGAACGTAAAACGTTTGCTCCGCCTCAAACTTACCTTCGTGTTCCACGAAGCAGGGAAGGAGTCCGGCAATATTTGAAATATGGTTGCCAACGTCTGACCCACGAAGGACCGCTCAAATCAGGGGAGGGGCTTTGACGTAGTGTTCCGGATGCAGAGAAGATTGATGTCACTTAATAATATTTACTTGGAAATCTCAACCAATTAATCAAAAGAATTTATAACGTTAGTATTACTTGGACTGGAGGATTTAATTTACACACAAAACTGAGCATATATTTTTACAAAAAATCACTCAGTAACACATTCTATGGAAACTAGCTATTTTAGAGTAAAGTCACTGAATTCATATTTCTTTGTAGGATTCACATTGAAAACTGAAATAATAATTACAGGGCCAAACAATATTTCTTTTCAGTGTGGCCTCACCTTGTGTCATTAGTTAATAGGGATGTCCCGATCCGATTACGTGATCGGAAATTGGCCCCGATTACATGGTTGATGACTCGAAATCAGACGCTTTTCCCCCGATCAATATTGGATATTTCATTTATTCTTATTATGATCAGAGCTTTATATTTCAACCTTTTATTCCGGATAAATACTCCACTGGAAATCTGCATGTCATGAACAGATCACAAAAGGTCATTGAAGCAGCAGAAAACAGCAGCAGTTTACAAAGGACGCTAACATAAACAACTCAGTAAAGGTAGCGATATGATCAGATTCAGAATTCTGGGATCAATAACTCTTTTTAAAAATGCTTTAAACTGTAAGCAGATGTCTCTATTGGTTTGTCCTAACACAAACAACAACCTCTAAAGGCATTTCAACAGTAAAAGACAGTTTTGTTTATTTTTAAGGTAAAGCTCTTCGTGCTGCAGGCAGACGGCTACACAACAGCTGCTAACTGCTGCATGCTAATTCCGCCTCCATGATTTAACTCCTTAAGACACGAGCTCTTCTATGATATGCCTGTTTTATTTATCTGACAGAGACAAAAAACTTAAGAAAACCAACTACTGGTAATAAAACCAAAATTGTGATGTCTTAAGAACTTAAAAAAAGAATCACATAATTAATAATAATACAAAAAAAACTAATACATGAAAACTAATAATGATATCATCTAGTCATGAACTCTCATCATCAAATTCATGCTAAAACAAAGTCATAATTTATTTTTAAGAATTCTGAGGACAGGAATCACATTTGGTCAAAAATGTTCAATAGCTCTAAAGATATTAAAGCAAAAGTCACTAAACTTTCTCAAATGACTAATTATCACTTATATAACAAGAAAATATTATTTTTTTCCTAAATTATATATTTGCTCTATTTTCACGTCTTCATTAAAGCTACTTCCCAGGAAAATTTTATTTAAGTTTTTAATGATAAAAGATGGTTGATGAAATAAAAATGAGGGAAAACACAAATCTGTTTATTCATATGGTTCATGTTTTAAATGTGTTACAAAAGTATCGGGACTCGGTATCGGCAGATACCGAATCCAAAGACTGAATCGGATCCGGCCTAAAAAAACCTGATCAGAACATCCCTACTTGTTAATGATAACCAGAATCCCTGACACTGGTAAATTATGGGAGAAAATCTTATCCATATCAGTTTTAAAATCAACTCTGCTGAACAGAGTTGATAGAATTTGACTTTCAGGATTAACACAAACTCTTTTGGAAGAGTTTTTAAATGAGTTGTGTTGAATTGACTCTGATATAAAATTCCAACTCTTTTGCATTTTTTGTGTAGATCTAAACTGCAAAGAGTTGTTTTATTTTGTGCTGGTTATCATTTTTTTCATTTTCCACATGCATTCAAACATCATTCATTAGATAGCTGCAGCTGCCAACTTGCTTTACTTTTCAATATCCATATTTTTGTGCTTGTATGTCCTTTGTTCTTTTCTTTTGTAGGACCTTGTCAGTTGGGAGTAAATGAAGTCCGGTTCTACTGGAGGTTTTCTTCTTTTACTGTTATTCCAGGTTCCCTCCTGTGGTTGACTGAATGCTTCTCTGAGACTACTCCATACTACAGCTGTGACAGCTGACTCGGATTGAGCAATTACAGCAGTTACAACAGTTACTAATGCGCATATAGTTTTTTTTTCTTTTCTATTTGAGAATCTTTTCTTTGATTTTTCTGTAAGATTCACTGAGATGGCCTTTGATGTAAATTGATTTTCTTTAAGTTTTAAGATAAAGTAGAAAAAGAAAGAGAACAAGTAAATTTAATAAAAAAGAATAACAATAGTTCTCCAAGAAAGGAAAGTAAAATTCCTTTTTTTCCCTCTTTTTAAAATTTTTCTGCTGTGACCTCGCCCACCATTAGGTCTGACATGTTTTCACAGTACTGGGACTAGTCTCTGTGACCCATTCTCCATCTGGGTCACTGCCCTCTTGGTATCACAGTCTGAACACTTCATGAAGCTTTCTGTAGAAAAATCACACGTATGTATTTTTTCCTGTCCTTAAAATCCATTATCTAGAAAGTAAGGATTCAGATAAACTTCCTGGTTCCTCCAAATGTGTTTGTAAAGGCCTGATCTTTTTCTATCTTAGCTACAATGAGACACCTATAAACCTTGGATGTAACCGTAGCAGGCTGGCAGAGTCAACGGAGAAGCTAACGCTCATGTTTCCACATGAGAGAGCAGAGATCCGGCCAGACAGAAGAGGAACACTGAGAGGATCCGGCAGCAGATGGAAAAAAAGAGACCAGATGGAGACAAAAAAACAGAGAATAAACTGTTTCATTCAGTTAATGTTGACACAATCCACTGTCACTTTTTTTTTTTTTTAAACTTGTCCTGTCCAACAGCTGAGCCAACAGATGTGGGCTCAGAGCCTCTAGTGTTGGGCAGATTTTACTGTCACAACAGGGATTTATTGAGTATAAACCCCTGTTGTATTTCAGGCTAAACTTTATTTATGGGCGGCCGTGGTGCAGTGGTAGGGCGGTCGACTCCTGATCAGAAGTGAGCGGGTTCGACTCCTGCCTTGCCCACCCATGTGTCGGAGTGTCCTTGGGCAAGACTCTGAACCCCGAATTGCCTCTGGTGGGAGGTTGGCGCCAGTGTTCGGCAGCGGAGCCACCACCAGTGTGTGAATGTGTGTGTGTGAATGGGTCTATGACTGTGAAGTGCTTTGGGCCCTTGAAGGAGGGTAGAAAGCGCTGTAAAAGTATACGCCATTACCATGTTTTATTTTATTTATTTATTGATTTTTTTTTCTTTGTTGTTGGACGGGACAAAAAAAAAGAAGGGGGTGGGGGGGATGGCAACAGAGGGAAGCAACATCTTAAAACAACCAGGACTAAGTAACAAACTAGAATGGGCGGGGCCTGTCTACACACACACTCTATAGTTACACACACACTTGTTGGCCAAAATAGTCTCCACATTAGGCCTGCACAATAAACCGCAAATTTATCGTTACCGCGGTATCATACCAATGCGGTATGCATGCCGCAAATGTGGCGATAAGAGGTCTCCTTACATGGTAACACAAAGCTAAGTTAATCTACTTGAATTTTGAAGTAGCAAATCAAATAAAGCCCTCTATAATGTCAACCAACCCCATGGACTCTTGACATTGACCAATCAAATTGAGCCCTCTATAACACTACGTGCCGGCCGCGTGGTGGGGGGGACGGATAAAAAAAAAAAAAAACAAAAAAAAAAACACGATCAACATTTGCAATGGCTGAGAGCAACAGCTCGGAGAATGAGCTCCTAGCGAAAAGAAAAAGCATGTCGGGCATTTGGAATTACTTTGGATTTAAGACAGGCGACGTTCACCAAACACAGGTGTTATGCAAAACATGCAGAACTCCTGTGGCAACCACCCGGGGAAACACCACTAATCTTTGTCATCACCTTCAGCATAACCACCAAGATCAGTTCAATGAGTTCATGTCGACTTTCGCTAGCCAAACGTCAGTCGGGAAAAAGAGTTCGACTGCCCAACAGACGTCTGTTTTTCAGAGTTTTGCTAGTGGAACCCCCTACAATAAAACGTCTAAGCGGCGCAAGGAAATAACAGAAGCCATTTCCATGTTTTTGGCAAAGGACATGATGCCCATAAACTTAGTAAGCTGACGGGGTTTCCTCAATATGATTAACAAACTGGACCGGAGATATGACATCCCGTCGCGAAATTACTTTTCGCAAGTCGCGATTCCCCAGTTGTATGAAGGATGCCGGATGACAGTTGCGGAAGAATTAAGCCACGTTGGATTTTTTGCAAGTACCACAGACCTGTGGTCAAGCCGGACGACTGAGGACGACCTGAGTTTTACAGTGCATTTTCTCACCATGGACTTCGAATTAAAAACACGTTGTCCCGGATTTGCACACAAGTGAGAACATAGCGCAAGGATTACTTGATGTGATCGCAAGCTGGAAACTTGAAGAAGAGCGGCAGGTGTGCATCACCACGGACAACGGTCCCAATGTCCTAAGAGCCACGGAGCTGAACAAGTGGGTCAGGCTTCAGTTCCATCAAAGATGATGCTCGCATCACTCGAGTCATTGGGCTTTGTAAAAAGTTAGTTGGACATTTTTGTCATAGCTGGAAAGCCAAGACGGCACTGAAAAAAATCACAGAAGGACCCCTACCTCCCAGAGCACACAGTTGTCACTGAATGTCCAACAAGATGGGGTTCCAGACAGAAGATGGTTGAAAGAGTCCTGGAGCAGCAGCGAGCCCTTTCTGATGTCCTCTCAGCAGACAAGAAATGTAGTAGTAGTAGTAGTAGTAACCTTTATTTAACCAGATAAAAACCCGTTGAGATCAGGATCTCTTTTTCAAGGGTGACCTGGC
>NW_023416894.1:402559-402795 GCF_002922805.2 Oryzias melastigma | reverse complement strand
GTAGTTTGGGGAGTGCACAGATTATATACAGCTTGACATTTATGAAATTCAATGATAGTGAGGTAAATCTTTTTTACAGTTAACGTTAGAAACAGGAGCAGTTTTGTAGGGATTCTTTTTCTTTGTTACATAAAAAGGATTTGAATAAACCCAATGAAACAAGATTAGACAATTTCAGTTCAGTTTGGATAGAATTCCAGGCAGAGGGAGCAGAAAAACTGAAAGCATGTTTCCCG
>NW_023416894.1:388320-388521 GCF_002922805.2 Oryzias melastigma | reverse complement strand
AACTATATATTTAGCTCAAATCTAAATATATAAATCTGAACTATATATTTAGCTCAAATCTAAATATATAAATCTTAACTATTTATTTAGCTCAAATCTAAATATTGAAATCTGAACTATATATTTAGCTCAAATCTAAATATATAAATCTTAACTATATATTTAGCTCAAATCTAAATATATAAATCCTAACTATATATT
>NW_023416894.1:387887-388272 GCF_002922805.2 Oryzias melastigma | reverse complement strand
TGAAAAAATAAATATTTAGATTAGATTTAAATATTTAATAAGCAAACTAAATATTTAATTGCAAAGCTTAAATATTTAGTTTGTAGGTTAAATATTTAGCTTAAAATTAAATATTTAGTTGGTTAACTAAATATTTAGTTATTAAATGTAACATTTATAAATATATTAATATACAGGGTGCGAATATGCATTTGAAAAACAAAACCTGTTTTTTTTCTCCTAAAACCCGCTAAATATCTGAAAACATTGATGTAAAAATTTTACATTTCTGATTTACAAACGGCACCCCATAGATAATTGTAATCTGAAGGAGATCAGTGACTGTAAAGTAGTGGTTGGGGAGAGTGTTTCCAGACAGCACAGGATGGTGGTGTGTAGGATGACT
>NW_023416894.1:370621-387865 GCF_002922805.2 Oryzias melastigma | reverse complement strand
TATATATTTAGCTCAAATCTAAATATATAAATCCTAACTATATATTTAGCTCAAATCTAAATATATAAATCCTAAATATATATTTAGCTCAAATCTAAATATTTAAATCTTAACTATATATTTAGCTCAAATCTAAATATATAAATCTTGACGGAGCAAAACTTATATATTTAGTTTGAAAAAATAAATATTTAGATTAGATTTAAATATTTAATAAGCAAACTAAATATTTAATTGCAAAGCTTAAATATTTAGTTTGTAGGCTAAATATTTAGCTTAAAATTAAATATTTAGTTGGTTAACTAAATATTTAGTTATTAGATGTAACATTTATAAATATATTAATTTACAGGGTGCGAATATGCATTTGAAAAACAAAACCTGTTTTTTTTCTCCTAAAACACGCTAAATATCTGAAAACATTGATGTAAAAATTTTACATTTCTGATTTACAAACGACACCCCATATTTATCTTTATTTAAACAATGGTGAATCAGGAGCAGATGAAAAAATGCAGCTTGAAAAACATTGCATGGCCATGAAGAAGGCCATGGGGAAGGACTGTAAGTTGGGCTTGAAGATATTCTGGCAAACCATCCGGCGCCTCAGGAGGGAAAAGGCACACTTTTCAGTGCAGGTGGGGATCTGTTGACTTCCACTGGGGACATTGTCAGAGGGTGAAAGGAATACTTTGACGATCTCCACAATTCTGCTAACACGCCTTTTGTTGAGGAAACAGAGGCTGAGGACTCTGGGGTGGAACTGTCCATCACCCAAGCTGCACTGAAAAAACAAACTTTTTGCATCAGTAATATATACTTAATTATTCCTCATAATATTTACATAATAATTAAAATATTATGCAAATACATAGATTTTTTTTGTAAAGAAGTTAAGTTTACTTATTTTTTATGAGTAATTGTTTATTAGTAAGATCTACTTTTCAAATTGTTGTAATCACTTTTGGAGCATACACTAATATCATGTAAATTTTATTTGAGAAATGTATGTTTGCTCTATTTACTTAAGATTTGATAATTACCTTACTTGTGGACGTAAGTAAATTTTACTAGATTGTTGTTGGTAGTTTTTATATTCATAAATGCAGTAAAATTTAATCAATAATTGTTAGTGCAAATTGTTACGAGGATGTTCTTAAGTAAATCTTATTAGTTATTAGGTCACTGAGATAGTCAAAGAGCTCCTCGGTGGCAAGGCTCCGGCGGTGGATGGGGTTCACCCCGAGTACCTCAAGTCTCTGGATGCTGTGGGAGTGTCTTGGCTGACATGTCTCTGCAGCATTGCATGACAGACGTGAACCGTCCCACTGGACTGTTCCAACTACCGGGGAATCACACTCCTCAGCCTTGCGGGGAAAGTCTAAGCCAGGGTACTGGAGAAGAGAGTCCGTCCGATAGTCGAACCTTAGATTCAAGAACAACAGTGTGGTTTCCCTCCTGCTTGTGGGACAGTGGACCAGCTCTACACCCTCTTCAGGGTGCTGGAGGGTTCGTGGGAGTTCGCTCATCCAGTCCATATGTGTTTTGTGGATTTGGAGAATGCGTTCGACCGCGTTCCCCGTGGTGTCCTGTAGAAGGTGTTCTGGGAGTATGGGGTCCCGGGAGCCTTACTCTAAGCTGTTATGTCTCTTTATGACTGGAGCAGGCGCTTGGCTCACATAGCCGGCAGTACGTCCGACCTGTTCCCGGTGCATGTTGGACATGTTAGGAACAGCCATGGCCCGGAGGGGATCTGGTTTGGGGACCACAGGATTTCATCTCTGCTCTTTGCAGATGATGTTTTTCTGTTGCCTTCATAGAGCCAGAACCTCCAGCATGTATTGGAGCGGTTTGCAGCAGAGTGTGAAGCGGCTGGGATGAGGGTCAGCACCGCTAAGTCTGAGGCCAAGGTTCTGGATCAGTGAAAGGTAGTTTGTCCTCTCTCGGTGGATGTAGTGCTCCTGCCTCAGGTGGAGGAGTTTAAATATCTTGGGGTCTTGTTCACGAGTGAGGGAAGATTGGAGCGTGAGATCGACAGGTGAATTGGAGCAGCGTCTGCCATTATCCGTTATGGTGAAAAGAGAGCTGAGCCAGGAAGCAAAGCTTTCAAGCTACCGGTTGATCACTGTTCCAGTACTCACCTATGGCCATGAGCTCTGGGTCTCGACTGAAAGAATGAGATCCCGACCACAAGTGGCTGAAAAGAGGTTCCTGCGGAGGGTGGCTGGACGCTCCCTTAGAGATAAGGGAGAGAGCTTGGAGTAGAGCCACTGCTCCTCCACATCCAGAGGAGCAGTTGTGTTGGCTCGGGCATTTGGTTTGGATGCCTTCTGGATGCCTCCCTGGAGAGGTGTTCCGGGCATGTCCCACTGGGCGAAAGATCCAGGACATGCTGGACAGACTACATCTAGTAGATGACATCTACTACCCTGGAAACGTCTCGAGGTCTCCCCAGAGGATTTGGAGGAAGTGACTGGGGAGAGGGAATCCTGGGGATTCTGCTTAGATTGCTGCCCCTGCGACCTGGTCCCAGATGAGCAGGAATGGTACATGGTGTAAACTTTTATAGTACTTTTTTCCCTTCCTCAAAGGCTCAAAGCGCTTTACAGTTCCATTCACCCACTGATGGCAACTCCACTACCAAACACTGGCACCAACCTTCCACCAGAGGCAATTTGAGGTTCAGTGTCTTGCTCAGGGACACTGTGACGTATGAGCGGGCAAGGCAGGAATCAAACTCGCAATCTTTCAATCAGTAGTCGACCACCATGGTCACCCAAAGATGTGGAGGATCTACTGTGGCTCTCTGGCTAAAGAAAAAAAATATTTTGACTTCCGATCGCCTCAATATATAGGTTTCAGATTATAGCTTATAGGAAACATGGTCTTTATTCTCAGTGAGGTATCTGCCATCAACAAGTTACAGGACGTTTGGAGAATCTGCTCAAAAGACGTTTAGATTGTCTGGAAAAACTCTTTCCGACCCTCTTGGATCAGTGCAGAGAAGAACCCGATGTTGATAGAACATGCACAATTCATCTGCCTAAAAATGTCAAGCTAACTTTGACACTTTCAGGAAAACAAAGGAATTTATTTTTTATTTCAGATAAACTTTTTTTTTCAGAACAGAGAGACATGTAAGCAACGGACCCTTTGTGAAAATAATTGTAAACCTGTTTACTTAGATGATCAAATTTAAATCAGAATGTAGTAATTTACTGAGTCGGACACCCAAGGAGGAGCACACTGAGGGCTAGATATATACAGTTTATTATGCTCAAGGTGGTGTGAAAAACGTGTTGCTGCAAGATGCACAGGGGAGTCTGTAACAAAAACACAAGAAAGTTATTTGAGGTCAAATGAAGGGAACAAATTACGGGTGTTTGTATAACCTCCAGGAGAGTAGACTTTGGGGTGTCAATATGGAGATGGAGGGCAGTGAAGACTGGTTAAATCCAGGCCAGGGTCATACACGTAGGTCCAATCAAGAAATGCAACACACCAGGGGAGCAGACTTCAATCCAAAATCCAGGGCCAGAAAAGGGGTTAAAACCAGCAGGACGGAGGAAGCAGACTTGAGTCATGGCAGAAAGCACAATGAACTGGCAGGGAGGATGAGGAGGAGAGAAACTTAAATAGTCTAGATAAGGCCGGATCAAGGGATGGGTGAGGTGGGGCAATGCCCCCCCAAATTTCAGGACTGCCCCCCCAAATGTGACGCCATGCAAACAAGTAAAACAGAGAGCTCTCTGCTCTCTCTGGCTCCCATTCAAAGTAGCTGCTAGTGCTGATTGGTAGATGCAAAGGAGGGCGTGGCCTCTCCCTTCACTCGGGTCCTCCTCTCTCACTCCGTCGCTCACGCGCACACAGCGGCAGAGACACGCGGTTCTCAGCAGCGCAGCTGGGCAGAACTTTTTAGAAGTTTTTATCCGCCGTTTGTCGCTGAAATGGCTCGATTACCCAAAATCTGACCTCTTTCTTGTCCTCATCTGTTGCTCTCTTTGTTGTAATGTGGAGGAAAAAGCGAGAAACGAGTTGACAAAGCGCAGGTTTTTGGTTGTTAAAGCTAGCGCTGTTTGTAGCAGCTAAGCTAACAGTACCAGAGCATTAGCTGTGTTTGAGATGACTCGCCTGTGACGCCTCGGTGAGAGCAGGGGGCTGCAGGGGGGAAAGGCCCCTGAGATGAAGGTGGACAGTGGGAATTTGGGGTTGTCTTTCATATTCCATTGAATTTTAATTTGCCTCACCTTCTTAGTATAAACTTTAATATTATGTTGTTTATAATATTTAAAAAAAAAAAAAACATTTGTCCATGGACAACAGACATAAAATAGCTGCTGGGTTAATTTAATGTCCACTGTCCCGGATAAATAAATAAAATTGAAATTCTCATTAATTTTTAAAGGCAACAATAACACGTATATTATTTGAAATCTTCTTCATTTTTACATCGGTGATTTACTATATGTAGCCTATTACTAAAACACAAACTCATATCTATAAAGAAAATACATTATGAAATTTAAAGAATTATCGTGATTTTGTTGATTAATATTTATAGTGTATTGAGTAATTTAGTGAAAATAACAAGAAAAGATTAAACAAAATACCAAAACTACACAACAGGATTTCAGATGCTGGATTTGAACTAATTCCCTGCTGATGAAAATAGATTCTGTTATCACTAAAGATTTTCTCATCCATGGATTTTTTAAAGCAATTTTCAAACAGGAATCAAGAGTTACTGCAGTAGCAACTTGTTGGTTTAGTACATTGATGACGACAAAAAAAAAAGATTTTTTTTATTATCTGCTACAAAGAAAGTGTGTTGGCTGTTTTAATAGTTAAAATAGTTTAGTGTTTATAAACTAATCTTAAAGTGACAAAATACACATCATAAATAATAAAAATACAAAAAGAACCAAAATAATAAATGGCTAAACAGAACATTAAAAGAAGTAAATAAAAAGCAACAAGAAATTCCTAAATATATATTTTAAGACAAAAAATAAATCAAATATAAACTATTGCAAATGAATAAAAGTGACTCAAAGTAATAAATAAATAAATAAGATGTCCTAAAAAAGACCAAAAAAAGACGGATAAGCAAACAGTCTTTTGATCCGGATGTCAGCTGGGACGAGGAAGTGAAGATCTTCATGGACAGAACTTCCTCCAAAATCCTGATTCTTTCTCCTTCCAGTTCACCAAAGACTCTTTTAGCTAATTCTCCAATGTTTATTGACGTTGCTGTGATCAATACATTCAATCATTGGTTTCTCAGAGTTCTTGATAAAATAATGAAAGCTAACATCAAAATGCTCTTTCATTGATTTACAATCCTTTCCATCTGCGGTCAAATGAGCCGCCGTTCACATTTCCGTGGTCATCAAGAAGCTCCGTGGAGTCTGGTGGAGATTTTCCAGCGTTCTCAGTCCTGCTACCGTAAGTATTGGAAACTCACACCAAAAAATCCAGTGATGCTGATTTGACCACAGAAATGTGAACGGCGGCTCATTTGACTGCAGTCAATGTGAAGATACCATCTTCTCTTCTCCAGAACCTGAACTAGACACTAGGAACAGATGCATGTGCAGCAGAGCTGTTGATGGAAAGAAGATCATTCATTCAAACAGAGTCTGTCCAAGACAGTTTGATTGATTTAAAAGGAGAAATACTCGGAAATGAAAAAACAAAATGATTCGTTATTACATTTGTTCTCTTTCTGAAGAAAAATGACACACAGACATGTTAAAAACTCTAAAAACAGGTTTTTTATCGGATTGGGGCTTTATATGGCTTGGGAGGATTTTACACCGGAACCATTTTGTATCCCTAAACTTGCCCCCCCCTGATATTCTGTTTGCACCCCCAATAGGGGCTGGCTAGATCCGGCCCTGAGTCCAGAGCTCAGCTGTGTGGAATCAGCAATCAGGGAACCGGAGAGCAGGAACAGGAAGCCCAGAGGAAAAAAAAACCCCACAGATCCTGACAGTACCCCCTCCCTAAGGTCCGGCCCCTGACGGATCACTTGGCCGACCAGGATGGTCATGGTGAAAGCAAAATATGAGATCCGGGTCAAGAAGGAAGCGGGAAGAAACCCAGGAACGCTCCGCAGGTACATAACCCTCCCAGTCAACAAGGTATTGGACCCCCCTACCCCGCCGACGAGATCTCAGCAGAGCCTTGACGGTGTAGGCAGGACCACCATCGATAATGCGAGGAGAGGGTGGAGGCAAGGAGGGAGGCACCAGTCCCGACTCAACAGCCGGCTAGACCCGTGAAAAGTCGGATGAACGCACCGCAGCAGGATTCACCACCTTAGTAATTGGAAAAGGGCCAACGAATCGTGGGGCCAGCTTCTTGTTGGTCACCCGAAGGGGCAGTTCAGCTGTGGACAACCACACCCTCTGGCCAACCTGATAGCGAGGAGCCACCCTGCGATGACTGTCAGCCTGATTTCGGTAGACATCCACACTCTTGAGCAGAGCCTGCCGAGCCCTGAGCCAGAGCCGGTGGATATGACGTACAGCGGCATGGGCTGATGGCACAGACACAGCCCTCTCCATAGAGGGAAAAAAAGGGATGGGGGAATCCATGAACCACCTCAAATGGAGCGAGACCCGTTGAAGATGAGGGTAAGGTGTTGTGGGCGTATTCTGCCCAAACCAGGTTGCGTGACCAAGATGATGGGTCCTGGGAACACAAGATCCGTAGACAGGACTCCAATTGTTGGTTCATCCTTTCAGACTGACCATTAGACTGGGGATGAAAGCCGGATGAGAGACTAACTGTAGTTCCCAGTAACAGACAGAATTCTATCCAGAACTTTGCGGTGAACTGAGGTCCTCTGTCTGATACAATGTCCTCGTGGAACTCCATGAAATTTGAAAACATGATTAACAAGGAGTTCAGCAGTTTCTTTGGCAGTGGAATGAAATGAGCCATTTTAGAGAACCTATCTATGACAGTGAGTATGACTGTATTCCCTCCAGAATCGGGGAGACCGGTAACAAAGTCCAGAGAGATATGACACCAGGGACGCCGTGGTATGCGAAGTGGATGAAGTAGGCTGGCAGGTCGTTTATGTGAAATTTTAGCTTGCGCACAATCAGGACAGGCTGAAACATATTCTCTGATCTCATTTGACATGGATGGCCGCCACAAGTTCCTCTTGACAACAGTGATGGTGTTTCTGATCCCGGGATGACATTGGAGTGGCGATGAGCAACACCAGTGGAGAACCTTGGATCAGAGAGACACCGGAACAAACAGCAGACCAGGGGGACATTCAGGGGGTATTTGAGTAGAAACCAAGGCTTGTCTTACTTCATCCTCAACATTGATGTTGGTCATGCCAAGATGGGCTGTAGGAGGCAGGATAAAACCAGGATTGCTTTCAGTGGGACTCTCGTCATCAGGGCCAGACAAGGCATCAGCTTTTGTATTTTTAGAACTTGGAGGGTAAGAGAGAGAAAACTTGAAACAATTAAAAAACAGTGACCATCTGGCTTGTCATGAATTCAGCCTTTTGGCAGAACGAAGATATTCCAAATTCTTATGGTCAGTGAACACTACAAAAGGGTGCTTGGCCCCCTCAAGCCAGTGATGCCACTCCTCAAAAGCCAATTTAATTGAGAGCAGTTCACGGTCCCTAACATCATAGTTACGCTCAGCGCTTGACAAACGACGAGAAAAAAAATGCACATGGGTGCACCTTGTTGTCTTCCTCAGATCTCTGAGACAGGACAGCGTCTACCCCATGGTCTGATGCATCCACTTCCAAAATGAAGTGCTTCTCTTCATTGGGTATTAGAAGCACAGGAGCAGAGGAGAAACCGTCTTTGAGGGTCTTGAAGCTCTCATCAGCCTCAGAGGTCCATTCAAATTGCCTCTTTGTTGAGGTGAAGTTGTGAAGGGGTGCTGCTATTTTGCTAAACCCCTTTATGAACTTGCGATAAAAATTGGCGAATCCAAGAAAACAGAGATGTTTGGGAGAAACAGGAACAGGCCAACTGAGGACTGCCTTCACTTTAGACCTGTCCATTTCTACTCTGCCTTCTGAAATCTTCAATCCGAAAAACGAGACTGATGACATATGGAACTCACATTTTTCAGCTTTGACATACAGTTGATTTTAAAGAAGTCTTTGCAACACTTGCCGGACATGCTCCTCCATGGATCGCGAGAAGATCAAGATGTCGTCAAGGTAGACAAAGACAAAGTTGTTTATCATGTCTCCCAGGACATTATTCACAAGAGTCTGAAAAACAGCAGGAGCGTTTGTCAGCCCAAAAGGCATGACCAGATATTCATGGTGTCCACTGGGTGTGTTGAAGGTAGTTTTCCATTCATCATCTTCCCTTACACGAATGAGATGGTAAGCATTCCGTAAGTCAAGCTTGGTGAAGAATTTGGCACCTTGCTACAGTTCAAATGCAGAATTCACGAGAGGAAGCGGGTATCTGTTTTTAACAGGGATCTCATTTAATCCTCTGTAGTCAATACATGGTCTAAGGCCGCCATCTTTCTTTTTTACAAAGAAAAACCCAGCTCCTGCAGGTGAAGACGATGGTCGGATAAGGCCCTCGGATAATGTGTTCAGGGAACCGTTGAGGTAGCTCCGCATGGCTTCACGTTCTGGAACAAACAAGGAGTACAGACGTTCCCGGGCGGCATGGTTCCTGGAAGTAGATCAATTTTACAATCAAAAGGTCTGTGAGGAGGTAAAGAGATAGCCTTGACTTTGTTGAAAACTTTCTTGAATTCAAGATAGTGGGTAGGGACCTTAGAGAGAGATCAGGATAAACGTCATCCGACGAGGTCATGACACATGGGTTAGTTACTGCTTTTAAACACTCCTTGGGACATGAGATTCCCTAGCTCAAAATCCTACTTAAAGACCAGTCAATGTGTGGATTGTGTTTTCTTAACCAAGGAAGGCCAAGGATAACAGGAAGTTTGGGTGAAGTTATCACATGGAAAGAGAGCTCTTCATAATGGTTGTGTATTTGAAGTTCAACAGTTTCAGTGACATAAGAGCTACTGTGAATCAAATGGTCATCTACAGCATGAACCTTGATAGGGTCTGCCAGAATTTTACATCTTAACCGATGATGGGACATAAATGTTGAGTCAATGAAATTGCAGTCTGAACCGTAATCAATAAACACTGATCTTGATAGACCGAGCACCAATATGTATTTCAGCTGGGATAGACAGACCAACCTTAGAGGAGGACACATGATTTTGGCTAAGACACACCCTCCTCTCTGGTGCCGAGCCCCGTCTTTTACTGGACAGGTTCCAACCCGGTGTCCAGCCTCTCCACAGTAGAAGCACAGACTGTCTTTGTCTTCTCTCTCTCCTCTGGAGGATAGTCTCAAGTAACCCAGCTGCATGAGCTCCACAGATTCCTCTTCACTCCCTCTGGTGGTTGCTGCTGATGTTTTGTCTGTCTGGAAAAACAAGAGTTTTATTGTCAATTGTCTCCTACCCTTCTCTCGCCGTCTGTCTCTCATTCTCCGGTCAATGCGGAAAGCCAGTTCCACCAATGCGTCAAAAGAGGTAGAACGATGTCATGCAGCCAACTCGTCTTTGATGAAGTCATTTGAACCTTGGTAGAAGACGTCTGTGAGAGCTCTCTCTCCCCAGGAACAATCAGCAGCCAGTGTCCGAAACTCTATGGGATAATCAACAGAGCAATTATTTTGAGACAGACGTGGCAAGTTGAGACCAGCCTCAATCTCAGGGGTAAAAGGATCAAACACTTGTCTCAGGGCATCTGAAAAGTGTTGAAAAGATTAACACACTTGGGATCGACGGCCCCACTCAGCAGTTCCCATCGACCTGCTTTGACCGTGAGAAACGATATAGCAAAAGCTACTTTAGCAGATTCAGACGGAAACCTTGATGGCTGTGCAGTAAAGTAAAGGTCACATTGAGAAATAAAAGTTCGACATTGGGCAGGGTCACCAGAAAAACGCTCAGGGGGTCCTACGGGACATTCTGATAGGTTCCTACTTGTGTACTCAACCTGGCAGATTTAACTAAATCTGAGAGAGCAGTAACTTCTTTAAATAATGCATTCATTCTCTCACATCCTTGAGAAAAGAGATCCTCGTGTTTGGACAAGGTTGCTTCCACCTGAGCTCTCCATTCTAGTGGATCTTTGGGGTCCATAGCTGGCCAGTTCGTTCTGTAGTAATTTACTGAGTCGGACACCCAAGGAGGAGCACACTGAGGGCTAGATGTATACAGTTTATTATGCTCAAGGTGGTGTGAAAAACGTGTTGCTGCAAGATGCACAGGGGAGTCTGTAACAAAAACACAAGAAAGTTATTTGAGGTCAAATGAAGGGAACAAAATACAGATGTTTGTATAACCTCCAGGAGAGTAGACTTTGGGGTGTCAATATGGAGATGGGGGGCAGTGAAGACTCTTGTGAAGTGCAGGCCAGGGTCATACACATAGGTCCAATCCAGAAATGCAACACACCAGGGGAGCAGACTTCAATCCAAAATCCATGGCCAGAAAAGGGGCCAAACCCAGAGGGACGGAGGAAGCAGACTTGAGAGAGCTTGAGCAGACTTGAGAGAGCTTGAGCAGACTTTGGGTCATGGCAGAAAGCACAACGAACTGGCAGGTAGGATGAGGAGTAGAGAAACTTAAATAGTCCAGAGCTCAGCTGTGTGGAATCAGCAATCAGGGAACCGGAGAGCAGGAACAGGAAGCCCAGAGGGAAAAAAAACCCACAGATCCTGACACAGAAAGGATTTTCTTAGCCCCCAGAGTCTTTAAGTTTAAACCTTTGACACCTGAGACATCACCGGTGATGCTTAAGACAAAATCTTTAACATGGTGCAACTTTTCATCCTTTAACACAATAATTCCAGCAGATTAGAAGGAATTCAGAATCTGCTGGAATGATTTTGTTAACAATTAAAAAATTACAGTAAATCAAAGAACATAAACACTGGAGCTTTGGTGTTAAAGGGCTAAGTTTTACATTAATAGAATATAAGTTAACTATTTCTGTTCAACAGAAAACTCTAATCAAACCAGAATTTTTTAAGTAAATTTTTTCTGTCCTCACGATTGCGTTTCTGAGCAAGGCTAAACAGATAGGGCACAATAAGTCCAAGAAAAAAGTGTGTTTGAAAAGATGTGCTCTTACTGGTAATTTCCATTTTTCTGTTCCTTTTCCCATTTTTCCTCTTTTTTTTTTTGTAAAGCTGAAAAATAAAATGCAAACAATATATGAGTTTCCTCAAAAATTAGCTTAGACCTTTTTGCAGTCGTTCTGTACACAAAATAGCAAAAATGAACTCAGCCACCATTTTTACCCAAACAGTTTAACAATATATGTCTTCTCCAGAAATATTAATAAACAAAAACATCAATTTGAACTAAATTGCACATTTCTACTTACAGACAAATCCACTTCCAGGCTTTCGTGTGAGGAGAAAACTATTTCCATGCACACTTTACACCTTCCTGTGTTCAACTGAAACGCTGTGTCTGATGAAAGTGAAACTTATCAAAAACGAAACTTAAGACACACAACTCTTTAACTGACCACTAGGGGGTAGTGGTTACATTAGGTCAACACAAAAATTATAAACTAAAAAATATTTTTTTCTTGTTCAGAATAAACTCCCAACTCTTTTTTGCTGATTCTTAAATTTAACAGAAGTTTCTAAAAATATCATGAAAAACTTTAAACTCAAATGACGTTTTTTTGAAAGCACACTGAGCAGTCAGAGACAAAAACTAAAATCTGTACCTGGAATTATAATGTTTCCCACATCAATATGGTGCCTCTGAAGTACAAATCCCATCAACAGATCACTCAACGCCAAAACGCTATGAAGCTGTGTTTGAACATGGTATTTGTTAAGGACAAACTATGACGGCTAGGGATGATCCGTGATCCGTACGGATCAGAAGCTACGGTTCGGGACACGTGTGTACCGCAGACCACTCCAACCCCCACCCCCAGCGAGCGCACACACCTCAGGCTCTCATAATTTAAAGGACTAGTAATGGGCTGGGACAAAGCTAAAATGCGTATCCAGATATATTCCATATGTTCTAATGTATCAAAAATAACAAATAATTACCGTTGACAAACGCAGGTTTTTGTAAAATTTGACAAAATCAACGACAAATCACACTCGCATTTCGCCCTGCTTCAGAAACGGCTCGATTTGGGTCACGTGACACGTTGACGTCATGTGGGTGAGACAGCGGCAGAATGCAGGCGGACCCAGGTTGTCTGCAGATACATGTATGTGTGTGCGCTGCGGCAAAGTACAATTCTATAAACATCGGTGTTATGGTACGACGGAGTATTAGGGCCACCAAAAAATAAACAAATAAATAAAATTATGATTTTTAAAGTCGTAAATTTACGAGATTTACAACTGAAATGAGGCTATTGCGAATGAACACTGTGAGCAGAACAGTGTTAATTTCGTTGACAAAAAATTTTCGCCATCGTCTTCATCAATTACATTATTCATCCAACGAAAACGAAATGAAAACGAAACAAAAACTCCCGCCCAGACACGACAACTTTAACTAAAGTGATAGACTATTTCGTCAACGAATAAAAACGAAACGAAAATGCTTTTCGAAGACGACATCCAATCATAATGACTGCTGGTGGAGGTGGGCGGGATCAACTGCAAAGCGATCCAATCAGAACACAGAGCCCTGCACCCCGCCTGGGAAGACGCTAATTCAATGAATTGTGTCTGTGATATTGGTGAAAAATGTCTATTCAGGTAGAAAAAGAAAAGTGTATATATATATGGACAAATTTTACATTAAATGCGACCCTCAACAAGATGTTGTGTACGTTGCGTGGAGCGACAATCACTGGCAAAAACACAAGAAAACCTGAGGCGATGTTTGCAGACAAGCCAGCCTGAAATCCAGCAAAGGTAAACATACAAACACGATTATTTCCAGTGTACTGGGCTGAATCCGAATTCTCCCCTACCCTTAAACTGTTGTTGCATTTTAAAGAGTAGGATTATCTGAAGGGGTTACTCTCGCCAAGCTAACTAGCGCCTGTACTGCGCTGTGGAGAAGTGCTTTTCTTCACGTGCGTGTAGCTCTGAAGCACAGAGGTTTACATTTAAATGTAAGTCTGGCTTTATTGTTTTAGCATGACGTTTGTAAAGTTATAAATTGATGTTGTGTATTTCCGAGCGCTAGCAGCCCTGCTGCTTCTTCAGATCCACAAGCAGTCACCGGTTTAATCTCCAACTCCATCACGTCTTACATGACAACAGCGCCCTCTATTGGTATTACAGTTCACCACACACATGCTGGTCAAGCACATATAACATGCTCACAGGTGTCCTGGACAGCTTACTCCCTAGTGAATGTTTTTTTATGCATTTTTAAACTTTACTACCTCCTCAATACAAGATTTTCTTTTTTTTTTATGTTCAGACATTTATAATAAGACTGGTGTTACACATATTTACGTGTGACCAGCACAGCCTGGACGGAAATTCATGTTTTGTCCACATGTAATAAGTGCAGCCAGGATCCCGTTGCTGCATTTCTGGCACACATTTAAGTTTGTGCAAGGCTGGATTTTTTTTTTTTTTTGTTGGCCGCACGTATTTAAAATTAAACTTTTAAGTTAAAGTCCCATTAACAGTCACGCTCCTAAATGTGTGAAATATGTTCTCCCCATTTGACCCATCCCCTGGTGGAGCCGTGAGCTGCAGAGACAGCCGCACTCAGGAAACATTTGCTTGTTTAACCCTAACCGTAACCATATTGCTAATCTTAACCCTTTACTCTGGGTCAGTGCGACTAAGAAAAAGTTTAGCACTGGCTGCAGGTTTTTTGAAAATAACGTGTGAATAGACACTTTCTTATTTGAAATGGGATGGAATTATAATTATATATATATATATATATATATATATATATATATATATATATATATATATATATATATATATATATTTTTTTTTTTTTTTTTTTTTTNTAAGTTGTTCAAGCTGAATTCGCAAAAATGACAAGTTTGGAAAGCAAATTGAAGTAAAATGTTTTTTTTTTTACAAATTAGTAATTTCTTTGTGTATTATTCATATGATTATACTTAGTAAATTAAATTTAAATGCTTTATCTTTATTATATATTTTAGTCGACTAAATATCTACTGCAATATAGTCAACTAAATATTTACTGTAATTTAGTCGACTAAAATTTGACTAAAAATAATAGAATCAACATGACTAAATTGCGACTAAAACTAAACCCTATTTTAGTCAAAAGACTATGACTAAAACTAAATTAAAGTTCTCTGTCAAAAGTAACACTGGAGCAGAACCAGACCGACTAAACTATGAAAAGCTTCTGATTTCAACAGGTAAACTGAATGTTTAAAACATTGCACATGTTTGGAAGTTTCTTTGTTTGATTTGCAGTTTATTAATCATTGATGGTGGCTTGCGGGATATCTGCATCCCCTGTTGTTGTTGTGTGTTGAAACGGGACGATTCATGTGGAGAACGGGGCGTACTGAGCACTGTTTACATTCTCCTTTGGTTTCTGCGCATGTCAGAGACATGCAGTAAGGTGAATAAAGTGAATAAATAAGTGAATAAATAAATAATGAAGTGGCGGACGGTCCTGCAAACATGTCTCTAAGGTCTTTATTTTGCATATGAAACTCTGCATTACCGACCCGGATAGTCAGCGTCATTGATGATTTGATTTCGAGTCGCCAAAAGGTTCAGAATTTCTTTGTTTTTAAAACCAATCTGTAAATAAGCCAGCCCGTTCTTCTAACTGAGGAACATTGTCGTTTTCATGGGCATCCTCAGCGTCACTGTCAGTGTCATTGCCATTGTGAGCTCCGACTTTACCCGCTGCCGGCTCAAATTGATAGGGCTTTAAAGTCCTCAAACCACAAACACCCGGCGCCTCTGAATCAGAGTCACTTTCAGAACAAATGTTTTCACAATCTGAGTCTGAAGACAGAATTCTGGACCTTGAAATATCACCGCTATTGCTGACATCACTTGCTCCGACACGCAAAGGAGAAGCTATCTTGCTATGTTGACCCTGGTGACGTCACACGCACCACGTGACCAAAACGGAACTTTTCCCCGGAAGAGGAAATTTGCATAAGGATTGGCCGCAAAAATGCCGTTTTATTTCAATATTTCTTGCTCAAAACACGCAAAACATTTGAAAATTGTAAATATAAGGCGAAATACAGTTAACACCAAAAAAGACCCACAACCCCATTACTAGTCCTTTAAATCAATTGTCCGTTCACATCGAATGGAATTCTCGTCAAATGTAAATCCTCTTTGTTTTGACCAGCGCTGAAGTAACAGTTTCACGGCTATCTTAAAGTCTGTTCCTGAATCTCCCGCTGCGTGTGGGAGGAGCTTCCAGGGTTTTTCCTGCTTAGAGAATTTGGTGTCTGCCGCCACGAGCTCCTGGGAAAAAGGGGAAGGTGGCTGATTCTAGGAGCCCAGACTGAGACAGGGCCCACGGATGAAAAAATGATATAACAGGAAAAGTACTTTCAGTAAACCAATAAAATATATAATTATTGTTACCTAGATATTAAAATCAAAATATTTGCGAATATATATTGGTTGTTTTGGAAACAGCCCTGCGACAGACTGGCGACCTGTCCAGGGCAAACCCCGCCGTCGCCCTTCAGTAGCCGGGTTAGGCTCCGGCACCCCCGCGACCCCGAAAGGGAAAAAGCGCCCAAGAAGATGAATGAATGAATGAATGTTTTGGAAACATTGTCTGCGGACCCCCCTTCCTCCTAATTGAAAATGGTTAGGTCCGATTGGATTTTTTGTTGTCAATGTTTGTCAAAGACATAGTTTTACTGATTTCAACAATGTTGAACAAAAGTGTCTATAATTTGTTGCACAAAATAAGAAAAGTTGTTTAGTATGATTGTGTTTAAGGTAATGAAGACAAATGGGAATATATTTCCCCCCAAAACATGTTCTATATAATGGTAGTTATTAGAGAGGGTTTTTACCAATTTTCGCAGTATCGCGATATTATCGATATCGTGAGCCATGTATCGCGTATCGTATCGTATCGTGAGGTACCCAGTGATTCCCAGCCCTAGTGTCAATATACAGTTTGTTAGTTACATTGAGCCATTTATGTTTTTTAATGAGATGATCTAATAATAGTAAAATATGTAAATTGAAAGAATGTTCAATAACGTTTATGAAATAAACATAATAATAGTAAAATAAACTTGTTAAGGTATACAAATCTGAAGTCGCGACGAGACACCACCACCTTATTTTAAGCCAGGAAAAACCCTGCAGCTTCCGTCAAACTTTTCTCAACTTCATATGGAATGACGTGGATCGATAGATATCAGGTTTATTTAATGTTAAGACCTGAATAAAAGCATCGGTACACGTTTACATTTCTGAATTCAAAGAATCTCCCAGTTCAGAGCAGCAGCTGTCCCGTACAGGAGAAAGCCGCTAATGGACATGATTTTATGGCAAGCCATCCATCCATCCATCTTCCTCCACTTCATCCGGGACCGGGTCGCGGGGGCAGCAGTCTAAGCAAAGATGCCCAGACTTCCCTCTCCCCGGCCACTTCCTCCAGCTCCTCTGGGGGGACCCCGAGGCGTTCCCAGGCCAGCCGAGAAACATAGTCTCTCCAGCGTGTCCTGGGTCTTCCCCGGGGCCTCCGCCCAGTGGGACATGCCCGGAACGCCTCACCAGGGAGGCGTCCAGGAGGCATCCGGACCAGATGCCCGAACCACCTCAACTGGCTTCTCTCGATGCGGAGGAGAAGCGGGTCTACTCCAAGCTCTCTCCGGGTGACCGAGCTTCTCACCCTATCTCTAAGGGAGCGTCCATCCACCCTCTGGAGAAAACTCATTTCAGCCGCTTGTAGTCGGGATCTCGTTCTTTCGTTCACGACCCAGAGCTCATGACCATAGGTGAGTACTGGAACGAAGATCGACCGGTAAATTGAGAGCTTTGCTTTCTGGCTCAGCTCTCTTTTCACCACAAAGGACTGGTACAGCGACCGCATAATATCGGACGCAGCTCCAATCCGCCTGTCGATCTCACTCTCCGATCTTCCATCACTCGTGAACAAGACCCCAAGATATCTAAACTCCTCCACCTGAGGCAGGAGCACTCCACCCACCGAGAGAGGGCAAACTACCTTTCTCCGGTCAAGAACCATGGCCTCAGACTT
>NW_023416894.1:347551-370077 GCF_002922805.2 Oryzias melastigma | reverse complement strand
AAATCCACAAAACACATATGGACTGGATGAGCGAACTCCAACGAACCCTCCAGCACCCTGAAGAGGGTGTAGAGCTGGTCCACTGTTCGACGACCAGGGCGGAAACCGCACTGTTGTTCTTGAATCTGAAGTTCGACTATCGGATGAACTCTCCTCTCCAGTACCCTGGCATAGACTTTCCCAGGAAGGCTGAGGAGTGTGATTCCCCGGTAGTTGGAACACACCCTCCGGTCCTCCTTCTTGAAAAGGGGAACCACCACCCCAGTCTGCCAGTCCAGTGGTACAGTTCCTGTCTGCCACGCAATGCTGCAGAGACGTGTCAGCCAAGACACTCCTACAACATCCAGAGACTTGAGGTACTCAGGGCGAACCTCATCCACCCCCGGAGCCTTGCCACCGAGGAGCTCTTTGACTACCTCAGTGACCTCAGCTTGGGTGATGGACAGTTCCACCCCAATGTCCTCAGCCTCTGCTTCCTCAACGGAAGGCGTGTCAGCAGGGTTGAGGATATCCTCAAAGTATTCCTTCCACCGCCCGACAATGTCCCCAGTTGAGGTTAACAGATCCCCACCTGCACCGAAAATGGTGCCTGCAGAAAACTGCTTTCCCCTCCTGAGACGCCGGATGGTTTGCCAGAATCTCTTTGAGGCCAACCGATAGTCCTTCTCCATGGCCTCACCAAACTCCTCCCAGGACCGAGTTTTTGCCTCCACACAGCCCGAGCCGCAGCTCGCTTAAACTGCCGGTAACTGTCAGCTGCCTCTGGAGTCCCACAAGCCAGCAAGGCCTGATAGGGCTCCTTCTTCAGCTTGACGGCATCCCTTACTTGCGGTGTCCACCACCGGGTTCGGGGGTTGCCGCCACGACAGGCACCAGAGATCTTGCGACCGCAGCTCCGGAAAGCAGCGGAGACAATAGAGGTGGAGAACATGGTCCACTCGGACTCTATGTCACCAACCTCCCTCGGTACCTGCTTGAAGTTTTCCCGGATGTGGGAGTTAAAGACCTCCCTGACGGAGGGCTCAGCCAGACGTTCCCAGCAGACCCTCACCGTACGTTTAGGTCTGCCAAGTCTTTCCGGTCTCCTCCCCCGTCAGCGAATCCAACTCCCCACCAAGTAGTGATCAGTGGACAGCTCAGCCCCTCTCTTTGCCCGAGTGTCCAAAACACACGGCCGGAGATCGCCTGAAACGACTACAAAGTCGATCATCGATCTCCTACCTAGGGTGTCCTGATGCCAGGTGTACTGATGGACACCTTTGTGTTCGAACATGGTGTTCGTTATGGACAAACTATGACGTGCACAGAAGTCCAACAACAAAACACCGCTCGGGTTCAGGTCAGGGAAGCCATTCCTACCAATCACGTCCCTCCAGGTGCCACTGTCATTACCCACGTGGGCATTGAAGTCCCCCAGGAGGACGACGAAGTCCCCTGTTGGGGCACTTTCCAGTACCTCTTCAAGAGACACCAGGAAGGCTGGGTACTCCGAGCTGCTGTTTGGCCCGTAAGCCGAAACTACAGTCAGAGACCTGTCCCCCACCAAAAGGCGAAGGGACACGACCCTCTCGTCCACCGGTACGAACTCCAACACTTGGCGGTTGAGCTGGGGGCTCACAAGTAAGCCCACCCAGCCCGTCGCCTCTCACCATGAGCAACTCCAGAGTGGTAAAAAGTCCAGCCTCTCTCGAGGGACTGAGTTTCAGAGCCCAGGCTGTGCGTAGAGGTGAGCCCAACTATATCTAGTCGGTATCTCTCAACCTCTCGCACAAGCTCAGGCTCCTTCCCTCCCAGAGAGGTAACATTCCATGTCCCAAAAGCCAAATTGCATGACCGGGGTTTGGGCCGCCGAGGCACTCGCCTTCGACTGCCACCTAAACCACAATGCACCGGCCCCTTCAGAGCTCTCCTGCAGGTGGTGGGCCCACTGGGGAGTGATCCCACGTCGCTCCTTCGGGTTGGACCCGACCGGGGCCCGTGGGAGGAGCCCCGGCCACCAGGCGCTCGCCTCTGAGCCCCAACCCCAGGCCTGGCTCCAGGGTGGGGCCCCGGTGACGCCAATCCGGGCGATGTAACGGAATCTTTTGTGTTATTTATGGCAAGCCAAAGAGATCAAAATCCCACAAGGAAAAGCGGGTGCAACAGTGCCACGTTTTACAGATAATAATTATTATTTTAAATATTTAAATGTTCCCACAGTTAGTTTCATTAAAGCAATTAATACCAATTTTTTTTTTTTGTTTTAATTATCTGTTTCATTTATGATTTAATTCGGACATTAGGCGAGTGGGACGGGAACATTTGTATTTTAAGGGGAACTCCAGATAAATTTGGTATTTTCAATACTATTTTTAAACTTTCTTTTCTCTGAGTTTTTGTAGATTTGGTCACAAGACATGCAAATTTCATCAGAAACTACATGTTTTAGCATTTTGTTTGTGTTGAAACTTTAAAGATGTTTTGTTTTAATAAATAGGCCTCAATTAGCAAAAGTTTTGATGTTGCAAAAATAAATATTGTGTGTGGGAAGTACTTTATATTCATATTGAATATATGATTTGAAGCATTTTCAAATATTAATTTAGCTTTCATATTGTTGTTGTTTTTTGGTTTTTTTTTTTTTTTACTTTTTACTGATCCAAATGTGATCCAAACCGTGACCCTAAAACCGTGACGCGATCCGAACCGTGAGTTGTGTGATCCGTTACACCCCTAATGACGGCCATAGACGTCCAACAACAAAACACGCTCGGGTTCAGGTCAGGAAGGTAAACATTGAAGCAAAATAAGAAACTGGAAAAGGTAGATATTATAGGATGTCACTGATGATGGTTAAGTTTTGAAGAAGGCAGAAACCTGAACTGTGGTAAAGATTTGATTGAAGAATCACTGAATGTTTGCAATGGGCGTAGCCAGAAATAAATATTTTCTGTCAGAAGAAATCGCCAGGACAAATAACTCATGGTAGAAAAGATGAACAAATGTCATCATCCAATAAGTGATGTCCCATAATGCCTTCTTTTTCTGGTTTCTTATTGTGTTTCATTTCACATATTTCATGTTGATTACTTAATTACTTTTGTTTTCTAAAACTTTTGCTTTTTAGTTTGTTTCTGTAATTTTCTTTTAATTTTTTAAAATGTAATGTACTTTTATTATTGTTGTAATTGTTGTGATCTTTAACATTTTTGTGTTGAGAGATTTGCTGACATGATTTGCACTTCAGTGGCACCGCTAAAGAATATGGGTGTAAGTAAATAGCGATTCAGCATATTCCAATAATTCATTTGGCAATATTTGTATCGATTAAAAATGCTATCAAGCTGATATTTAATAAATAATTTACAAGCAAAAATATAGTTCAATATCTTACTTTTGTTTTCCACTGTTGTAATCACGCAGTGAAATGAAACATGTCATTTTTGACTAAGGATGAGTACTGAGCCGAAAAGCTGTACCACGTTGATACTGGTACTGTACAAAAACATGGACATAGATGCTTCGGGGCTCATGGAAGACCGAGTGAGGCCAGACGTGCAGTCGCACACTGTATTAATATTAAAATAAGGTTTTACAGTATACTTATTATATATTTATAATATTTACACATTATCAAACTTAATTAATGTATTTATTGGTAAGACATTTATTAGCACAATAAGCCTGATAAGGTTTATTGACATGTTGTTCACCATTCAGCTTATTCCATTAGGGGTCGCCACAGGGAAAATACACCTACTGCTTCACATCAGGGATTTGGCAGAGAGTTTTTAGGTCGGATGCCTTTCCTGACGCAACCCTGTATTTGAAAGGCCCAGGGGAACCCTAGTTAGGCAGTGGCATGGACGGTCTTCCATAAGGACACAATCTGGATGAGGCTCAATGCAGGCCCTTGTGGATTGACCCCAGGTTTCCTGCGTGGCAGCCCTACACCCAGCACACTGAGCCATCCAGTTTATTAGCATCAATAGTGACATCATTGTTTCCAAAGGCCATATTAATAAACTGCTTAAAAGCTTTATAAATGTATTACCTGTCAACATTATATTGAGTGTTTTGCAGCACCTTATCTACAGTTTTACAGAAAATGGGAGAATATTGTTTCTGGTACTGTTTTTGGGATGTATCGCAATACGTATCATATAGCCAGACTCTTTGTCATGGTGCACCTGTGCTCCTGCTCCGCCTCCTAATTGGACCCAGCTGTCGGCACTCATCACCTCTTCACCAGCCTGCTTAAGAGGAGCCTTCCCCAGCATTCTTCGCCAGTTCGTTACCTTACCTGGTCTCCTTCATCCATGTGCCGACCTGGGTCCAGCCACGTCTCGACTACTCTGCCACGCCAAAGTCACTCCACGCCATGCACCATCAGCTGAACTCACCTGGTTGTTCCACCCTGCCGCTCCAGTCCACCTCCGGTCTCCACTCTCCATCTCTAGTCAGCAGCTCCATTCCAAGTTCCGGACGCTGCTTCATATTCTCCACAGACAATAAACCTTTTTCTAACTACTCCTGCCTCTCGTCATCCTTCCGGGTTCCAGCGTCTGGGTCTGTCTCGTCACGTGATCATGACACTCTTGGGAATAAACACCCCTACTAAAGAAGACTTTGTAAAGACAACAGTTCGATCAATGTGAGGCATCAGGCGTTTGTTTAATCTGAAAATGGTCAAATGTTTAAGGTCTTCATTTTATCTTGAGAGGGAAAATGTTGGACACAGCATTTAACAACACATGGAATAATAACAATATTTTTTACCAAACGTTTGAGTCCATCATCTGCAGAGTCATCCTTGATCTTCCGGTAAAGGTGAGTCTGGTGTAAGTCAATCGCTGTTTCTGAGAAAAATGTGAGTCTCCCAGATGTTCTTTTAATTCACGTTTGCCTCATCCCTCTGTATTTTTCCTATAAAATGTTTCTAGTGTATTTGTTTTTTGTTGTTGAAGGTAGAGTGAACACAGACAAATGCTAAAAAAATCAAGCAGCTGAAGGTTAGATGTTCTTCGTTTGTCCTCTGCTCAGCAAAGGCAGACAGAAAAGGTGATGCAGTTTATCTGTTCAGATTTCATCAGCTGTCAATGAAGATTCATTTGATACAAGAAGGGAAAGCAGTATTCATTTATCACTCAGCTGGTATAAAATCGTCTGCAACATCTCGGGTCTCTGTGTAACTGAGAATGATTGAGGGTTTTAAAAAGGGGCCAAGCAGGTTAAATAATGGGGCAGGGGGAATGCATTGTCAATGCATTTGTTTGTGACATGAAAAACCAAAACACTCGCTTCATAACCTTAATTTACAAGTCATTCTTTAGAGGACGGATGGCAGAACCCCTGGCTGGTCCACATGGATGTTGGGGCAGACGCTGAACCAGTTTGACCTCCTAAAAATATCTGCGGCACTCTACTGGCAGAACACGACTCATAGAGTCCAGGATATTCCTGTCAACATTAGATGGGACGCTTTCATAGCATGGTAGTGTTGTGCTCCTGCAGAAGTGGTTCTGCTGTACTTACAAAGCAGACCAGGCAGGTTTGGAAGAGGGACAGAGCAAACCGAAGCTGCGGTGGCGTGCAAACAGAAAATGAGGCGCCTCTGAGCACGTCCAGGATCTCACTTGCAACTGTTGGCAAGGCCGTCTTTGCATCACTAAAAGCTTTTAAGAAAACCCTTTGGCATCTTGACTCAATCAATATTGTAGGGGGTAAATAAATAAGTGAATAAGACACATCTCCAGGCTGAAACGCTCTCACAGCAGCAAGGTTTCCGTGTATGCCCTCTGGCCAAGCAGCAGACCAACATATGTGCACACCAGACTTAAACCCAGCACTCCGTCCATCCAATTCAAATGAAATGTTGGCCTGTCGATAACAAGCTACAGAAACAACCGGCCTTTTAGCCTCTTTGCATCATTCATCTGGCTTCATTCATTTGGTCTTCTTCTCATCTATTAAGTTACAGTCTGGCCAAGAGGGACCTTTGTGTTCTGTCTTTCTGAAAACAATCCTTAGGATTTATCGAGACAATTTCATACATGCATAAATGTGCAAGAGAGATGGAGCGAAAATGCGCGTCTACAGGCTGATTTATGATGTTCTATTGGTAATCAATATGGCTCTTTTAAGTCATTTGGATGCAGTGATTGATATTTGGAGCAGCCGGCATATGGACCGGGAACTCGAGCTCAAAGTCTCCCTATTCCCACTTGGGTAACACTATCTGCTCTGAAACCAGTTCATTTATTGTTTGTGCTCCAGTGGATTAGTGCAAAACAAGACGGAAAACATGGAGGGCGAAGGACGCTAAACTTTGAAAGTTTTCCTTCACCTTGCAGTTTGTAAAGTTCCCAGCAGTTTGCCGCTCCATGATGGTCTTTGATGTGCAGCTTGGTTTGACAGGAGGGCTGGATGAAGATAAGACCATACAGAGGCCTTCTTTTGGTCGTCTGTCAGCACACCCAGACAAGCTAGACGTTCTTTACCTCTAGCTACGAACCACAGACAGGGTCACCACTTTGAGCGAGCTTTGATTAAATGTTGTTAACAATCTAGGGAACTAGTTTAGCTTTTTCTTGACCTAGGTGGCACACGAGCAAATAAACTGTGAACAAAACTACCATAAGCTCTTTCTTTCTTTCTTTCTTTCTTTCTTTCTTTCTTTCTTTCTTTCTTTCTTTCTTTCTTTCCTTCCATGAAGCATCAGGAAAACCAAAAACAGAAAATCAAGTACAGGATATAACACAATCCTAAAACTTCATAAACGAAAGGCAGCAGAGGGAAGAACAATGTTCTTATTTTATGCCTGCCCCTGCTAAATCAAAATACTTGCACACATATAAATATACATAGTTTAGATGGCCCCACCGTTGGCCATTCACAATCAATACAATGCTCTTAGAGGAGATGCTGCTGTCACTGTAGTCTTTCTTCAAAATTCTGGATGCTGAGGACTCAGTTAAGGCGCAGAAGATAGTATTCATCACTGGTCACAACCAGTGCTCATAAACACTGAATTGAAATCATGTTTTCATTTATTTTCAAATGAAAAGCTATTCTCCATCTGGGTTTGCCATCATCTGTCGTGTTCTAACAGCCTATGCGGCTGATCTAAATTATTAGAGAGGAATGTTTCATCCGGGGCGATGAAAGACAACAAGTGCACTCGTCTTATCAGCTCCTGGTGATCAGATCGGATACCCAAACCCCTGCAGAGCAGGGGTGTACAAATGAAGCCATGCTTATCCAACACAAGCACAGAACACGGACGCAGAAATTACTATAATCTACATAATAACCAGAAAAGGTCTAACTTGGGCTGATGACAGCTGCAAATAGCCCTGGGAGGAAATGATTTGCCCAACAATGCCTCCTTTCTTTTAATCTCTAATGACTCTAGGCAAAGATGTCAAACATCAATTCATCCACAAAATAGGTCCCACAATAACTAAATAAATAGTGAATAAATCAACTAATGAAGTTTGTTAAATTCAGATTTTAAAATATATTCTGACCACCAAACCATAAATTAGGGAAAAAAATGGAATTCAAGTAAATCAGGGGTCTTCAACCTGAGGCTCCGGGGCCACATGTGGCTCTTTCACCCCTCCATTCTGGCTCTCTGATTGAAGAAAAAAAACAACATTTTTAATTTTAGGAACTAACTAAAATTAAAAAAAATAAAAAATAAATAGTAAAATGAAAACTTTAAGCTTTATTCTATCTATTCACAAACAGATTTGTTTATTGCTGTGTATCACAAAAAATAAAAATAAATAAATAAATCTGAGGTCAGTAAGCACAACCAAAATTTATATTCAAGGGTAATTAGGGGGATTTTCTGTTTTTGAACAAATGGAAGTATTTTTGGTACCCCTTCAAGGTTAGTCACTGAATTAGTTCAGATTTAGTTTTGGTATGCTACACTTGTGCATTTCTGACAGAGATGCACCACTAACTGAAATATAAACAGTTTTTTACTCATTATATTACTCTTACTCTCTCTCTCTCTCTCTCTCTCTCTCTCTCTCTCTCTCTCTCTCTCTCTCTCTCTCTCTCTCTCTCTCTCTATATATATATATAAGGAATCGATTAAAAAATTAACAAATTATTGGCAAATCAGGAAAAGATTAATCGCGATATCGACATTGTTATTTTTATTTTGTATTTTTTTGTTACAGTATTTGCTGGCCACTTATTATCTCCAAATAATTATAATATGAAATCACACATAAATTTGTACATTTAGAACATTTATTTTTATCCCTTTGGAACCTAGGGTCAAAAACTGTTTTTGGCTACTTTGGAATATCTCTATTTTCAATTTGAAAGACTATTTGGTATCATTTTAATCAACACAACCTCTCCTATGTGGCACTACCTTTATTTAGTCATTTTTCCATGTTATATTCGCACACTAGACATAAACTTATGCAAAAACAGAAAATTCTGTCTGGAAAAATGTAAATCATTTCACTGTGGAAAATCTGAAAATATTTAACAAACTGTTTTTACAACATAAAATGAAAGTGTTATTGTAACAAAACAACAAGAATAATTTGTCAATAAATTAATCAACATGTTCTTGAATGAAAATACTAAAAAATCTAGGCTAAAGTCACCCCAAAATATGACAATTTCTCTCCTAAGAGCACTGCTGTCTATTTTACATCTTTCCTGGAACTTTTTTCCCTTTGTTTTTTAACAAACGTTCTTTATTATGCTTGTGAAAAATGATAAAACAACTTTTTTCTGGAGAAGTTTGATCCAGCTGGATTTCAGGTCGGCTGCTTTCAGGTGTCTGTCCTCTCTGAACTGGGGGCGGGACTTACCTAGAGTTTCCTTAATTTTTAGACAATATTGTGGAAAAAGTCATGTCGGTCCCCTTACCAAAACAAAACAATGGTTTGTTTCCTCTTTGGATGCCCCCCCCCCGCAGCCACTGCAGCAGCAGGTGAGGCATTCATGTGCTGCAGCCCTCAGAGAGACATTCATTCTCCACCTTATTGATTAAAATAGAAGATCGGTTTTGTCCAAAAACTACAAATAAGTATTATCTCTTTAATTTAATAAAATCTCACTCACAGGATGTAAAAAATAGTTTAGATTTATTTTAGTCTGAGTTTTATTACGCTGATCTCACAGCTGCACAGCAGGAGGCCTAACGCGCTGTACGTTCCCGGTGATAGCGATTGCGCAACTCTTCAGGATGTGCATGGGGAGGGAAATCACTTCACACAACCAGCACTCTTTGCTCAGAACTTTTACTCAACTTGAGCAGGTGAGTACAGAATGTGGCTTTTCGCAGTACAGATATATAGTTTCTGCTCGGAACAGCAGAACAGCAGCGATATCTGTCCATGCCATGAGCGCGAGCACCTTCTGATATTTTCTCCACCTCCACAAATCTAGTCCCATCTCCAAGTATCGCGATATTTTAATCAACCAACAACAAAAGGCCAACAGGGGGTTATTTGCGTCACAGTAACTACCTTACAGTATTAACAAATTAATTGCGTTATTAATCGCTCGTGTTAACGCATCAACATTCAAGGCCCTAATATGTATATATATTAGGGCTGTCAGATTTGTCGCGTTAATTACGCGTTAATTTGACATGTGCTTGACGCGGACAATTTTTTTGACGCATTAATCGCGGATTTTCTCATACGTGCCTTCCCACACCGCGCGCAGGCATCCCTTATCGCCCTTTAACTCATCGGCTGCTCTCACTAGATCACGGGCGGGTCTCCAACCACCGAGCTGCTAGCTAGAACCGGCCCGGCGCCAGGACACGGAAAGCTCCTGCACCCTAACCTGGCTCCGGTTCGTGTCCAGTACCACGACTGGTGGTACCGGCTTGCGTCCGGCGCTGCGTCCCGAGAGCTGCGGACCCCCGACGTTCCGAACAGCAAGCGCACCGGGGGCTGTTTAAAATGTAGTTTAAACAATGCCAGTTATTTGTAGATGAAAAGATACATCTCAGCTTTGAGTGTGTGGCCCGTCCCTCTTTCGCCACGCGAAAATATTCTTCTTCCGGCACTCACCAAGAGCGGACGCTTTTCTCTGAGCTCCCTTATCTATCTCCCTACCAAGGCTCTTTGTCTCGTCTCCCCAGTCCTACTGTGACTACTCTCAGTTTTTCTCATTTTCAAGAAACATGGATCTGATCTGCTGGGCTGCGAATGCGATTGACCAAATTTATTCCACCATGCGAGGTGGGAAAGCGGATCCTACCTGCCCAGGGGGCACGTCTGCGGCTGGATATGTGAATGATCCTTGGGGCAAATGGAGAATTTTCTGCCTGTCGCAACTCTCTCTGGAAGATGTTGAAGATGTTTACATCATTGGATTACTGGTCTCCGGCTTTCTGCTGATTGGAACTGGTGGAACCTGGATGTACCGGAATGTGGCGAAGTGGCTCTCAGACAAGGGCGGACTGGGAGTGCTTTGCGCTGGGACACAGAGAGACGTACAGACTCAGACTGATAAATTGAATGGACTGGAGGCCAAGATCGATGCTCTGTCTGCCCGCGTGTATCGCATCGAAGTCTCCCTTGGAAGGCTGGAAACCATCATGGAGCGAGTGTCGGCTCGACTTGGAGGGAATCAAGAAAATTGACCAGATCTGTGAATTTCTCCGCCATAACGCAGCACCTGGACTTCAGCAGGCAGACAGAAAGTTTTGTCTGTCTGAGAGAAAACAAACATCTCTAATCAGGAACCCTCACCAAAACAATCCGCCGAAGGTGTGAGAAACTGAGCCCGTCGTCATGGTAATCTGCAATTCTCCCCTGCCATGACCTTCACCACACATTCAACCTCTTGGTGACTCTCTCTTCTCTCAGGCCCCCCCCTCGACTGTGCCTTAGAGCGCTGTGCTATCGCGCACGGCTGCCACCTGGCTGGACGTGTTGGGAGTCAGTTTGTGGACCTTTTTGTCTTGTGAAATTAATGTGCTTCAGTGTTGATGTATTTTTGCTTGTACTTTTAACTCATGCCGCCCTCCTGCGACACGGGCTAAAGATACTTGATTTTTGACATCCTTCCTTTCCTGTACCCTCATGTGTCTTTTTTCGGGCGATAAAGCGCTGTCGAGAACGGCTGCTGCCCACCACCTAATTTCCCCCAGGGTGTGTCCCAAAGGGATTAATAAAGCTATGTCTAATGTCTAAAATATCCCAAAGTTTTGGAGGTTTAATTGTGATCCAGCCCCAGCATAGCTGTCTGTCTGCCAGCATATTCATGGTGAGCTCCGCTGGACACGTCGCTGCATGGAGCTGCAGCCAGAGAACAGAACAGTAACAGACTGTCAAACTATCCACAGTGTATCCCGCTTTTCTCAGTCTTTAATGTTTTAAAAAACAAAATTTAATTGGAAATGATAAATCTCTATTTCATTTATTACTGTAGTTCAGCAGAGGAGGAAAAGATTTGGTCCTGACAATAAATGAACATGAAAGTGTTATGGAAATTTTATTTTTGATGTTTTTTATTTTATTTTACTGAACGTTGATTGAAGTTTTGAATTTAAAATGCCCTTCACTTGCATTTAGACTTTTGTTAGGTATTTTATGTTACAGCCTTTTATTGTTAAGAAAGTTTATCTCAATACAATGTTACAAAATAAAGTATTTCTGATGAAAATTATTAATTTTGCCATTCTTGTTTTCATAATTAATGTAAAACTGCTAAATTCCACGAAGCACACATTTTTTTCCTAAAAAAGGCCACATGTTAATTTGTGATTAATCGCGAGTTAACTATGGGCAATGCGATTAATTGCGATTAAAAAATTTAATCGCCTGACAGCTCTAATATATATATATTTGAGATATATGACACAGGTCTTTTATCTTGAAAGGAAGTCACAAGAGCCTTTGTCAAAAGTCATATCATATTTTGAAAAAAGGTTGATATGTTTTTTTTTATCTTTTTTTGCTTAAGAAAAGTCAGTAACACTTCATAATAACTACACACTTCTAAACATCGGTTAAGCTTTAGTTAAGCATTAGTTGAGCAGGAGTTAACACTAAATTAATAATTTATAAAGCATCCCTCCTACTTTTAGGCATTAGAAAGTATTAGTACTTTATTCTTGATAAAAAAAAAATGATTACTGTACTATGTTTATTAATGATATGTCAAGGCTTTATTCATTAACAATTAAATATTCAAAATTAAGTATTAAATGATTAACAAACCAGCAATTTACAGTTGGTTCTTTAAGATGTAAGCTTATTTACAAAGTTTTAATTAATTATTTGAAAACCTTGTACACTGTAAACCCTGACTTTAGCAGTAATCATTCATTATATTTTTTAGTTTAGTATTACTTAAATACATTTGTTGTTTGAAACATTAAAGATTAGTTTTAAATGTTACTAAATATATTATGTAGAGATCACTTCTGCTCTTAAGTTTCTGCAAGAGTGGGCGGAGCTTATATCAAAACTGTCTTTGAACGAAACTGGTCTGCCATTTTCTGAATGTAAACCATGAAGAAAAACAAATAGGATTTTCCCCCATAGAGCTAGCTACAATTTTCACAATTTTTGCATTTGCATCAGAGTTTGCATTAAGCTGAGTTTCTTGTCATAAAATTGTATATTCATTGCTTATAAAAGTTGCTTTTCAATCCTATTTTTTCCCAGAGTTTGAAAGCGCTGGTTGTGAGCCAATATGTAAGCATTGCTGTTTTGCTTTTCTTGATGTTTAAAATGTAAACATTCTTTCTGCTTTGGGATTTTAGGCAAATTTTGATGTAGTGACCAAACCATGCTTGACTCTTGTCCATCACCACGGTTGTTCGGAAATCATTTCTGGTTTCATAGGACGTTTTCTTTGTTCTGTTTTTAAAAGTTTTGTACAGTTTTTTCAGGTATTAAAAAAAATCAGAGCTTGTAAGGATTTTGCCACTTAAAGTTGAGAAATAGTTCATCAAAATATCAAAATTAAGGAACTTTATGTCTTTTGCGGTAACAGTGTCTTGTGTGGCTGGATAGCTCAGTTGGTTAAGTACAGGGCTGGCATGCAGGAAAGTCAGAATCAGTCAGACTTTGTGGCTCCTACTAAGAAGCTGACCTTAAGTGTCAAAGTTTGCAGAGCCCTGAGCTAAATATTCAAATCAATAACTAAGTCTTATTTTTATTAATTCATTTATTTTTTAAATGGTAAATGGTAAAATGGCAAATGGCGTATACTTGCATAGCGCTTTCTACCCTCCTTCGAGGGCCCAAAGCGCTTCACAGTCACAGACTCATTCACCCATTCACACCTATTCACACACTGGTGGTGGCTCTGTAGCCGAACACTGGCGCCAACCTCCCACCAGAGGCAATTCGGGGAGTTCAGTGTCTTGCCCAAGGACACTTCGACACATGGGCGGGCAAGGCGGGAGTCGAACCCGCTCACTTCTGATCAGGAGTCGACCACCCTACCACTGCACCACGGCCGTCAAATGTTGGGTATTTTCTCTCATTTCTTTCTTGATTACCTGCACCAGCTGATCAGTGTGAGTATGTTTTGAACGACAAAGGCCGCTCAGGGATACATCTGCTGTTTGGAATTATCTTTCCATGGGTTTTCCTGTGAAGCATTAGTGTTTAGTCAGCACACTGTCCTCCACAGAACTGCAAGGAGTGCTGTTTAAAAGAAAGAACAAGTCATTTTCCAAGTTCCTCTACTGATCCACCAGGTGTTTTATTGATCACTTCGGAAAGAAACTGTAACAAAGTTGAACAAAAAGTTGTTCAAACAGAAACAAGCGCCAACAGCCCCAGATATCAGGTCTCGTAGGTCTTTATTTTATGTCCAGCGCTGCGCTGATTGAAAATAGATTTCAGATGAGGATCAACACTTTGAAACTGAGTCTATGACCCGAGGGTTGAAAAGAACAGAAGGAGAGGAGGAAAAAGAAAGAGAGAGAAGACAAGAAAGGCAGAGCGTGGCTGAGAAACCGCAGCAAGACTGAGACGAAGATGAAGGCCGTGTGTGAAATTTAAAAGTTGCTGCTAATGGGACATGTAAAATTGCCTTGACACACTCAAAACTGCATGTGTTTTACTGTGTGTGGAATTTAAGAAAGATGTATTGATAACTGACCTTTTATAATCCAATCTGTGACTGATTTAGCCGTCTGCTGCCCAGGAGCCAGGCCGGCGCTACGGAATACTCCATCCAGCCCTCGCCTCTCCCACTCCGGGACACTGGGATACTCCCACGGGGCCCGAGTAAAGTCGGAGTAGGTTGATCACTTTAGTCTAAACTGACATGTCCGTGCACACGCTCCAGGTAGCGTGCACAAAACGGTTTGGAGGCGACGCTACCTTAGTATGCTTTGGTGTAGAGTGTTGTCCCTGAAGAGTCACGTGAGGTGAGTGTGTTTTATCTGCTGGACATATTTTAGTTTCTGTGAGACTCGAGGGTTATGGCCTGTGAAAATCCCGCCTCTAACTCGATGACAGCCGGGTTCCACCTCAACAAGATTAGGGCAAAAAATGAATGAAACAGAACGAAGCAGTCTCCTTCAGAAAAGTCTCAAAGTCAAAGGAGAATAGAGAGTCAAACTCAACACATTTGAATCCAAAACTATATGAATGATTGTGATGCTTGCAGGTGCTTTGCTTTGGCCTCTATGGTTTTTATGTTTTTCTTCTATATTCTTCTTCTGTACATTTTTTGGATGTCCGTAGCTCTTCAGCTCTTTCAGTAATCAAAACATTCAGCTCTTTAAAGAGACTACTGCTTGCAAATCACAAATCCATAACTTTTCAACTTCTTAAACTATTCAACTAACTACCAAATTTTTAGGCCAATTTAGGGTTTAGCTAATATTTCAGGTACATGCTAGCTGTTTTAGCTAATTTAGACTTTTTTCAGTTTTATAGACTATTTTGGAGTATAGCTAATATTTCAGTCATATGTTAGCTGTTTTGGATAATTTAGGCTTTTTTCTTTTTTTTTTTGTTTATTTTGGGCTTTAGCTAATATTTCAGGCACATGCTAGCTTTTTTGGCTAATTTAGATTTTTTTTTAAGATTTTTAGACAAATCTGGAGTTTAGCCAATATTCTGGCTTAATGGAAGCTGTTTTCACTAAATTAGACATTTTACCATTTTTTTTAGGCTAATTTAACAATTTGTAAATATTTTAGCAAACTATCACTTTAAGCGTTTTCACCTATCAATTTCAGCATCTTCAGTTATTTCAGTGAGAACTGTGAGGAAACGGTATATAAATCCTGAAGTGGCTGCAAGTTTTATTGATATTTTTAAACAAACTCCGGCTCAAACGTAATCTGCATCCTGTGATTTTATCATTGACTGTAAAAAATACTGGACTTCTCGAACCATGCAGGTCCCCCATCGGAAATGCATTACCTCCACTCCTCGTGAAAGTAGGCCACCACTTTCACCGTCACTTCCTGAAACGGCTATCGCCATATTGCAAACGTCTGAAACCATCTTCAGCGATTGGTCTGAGTCACTGTGAGTCATAGCTGAGTCATGGATCTACAAGAAGTAACTGTCACCAATCAGGACTGAGTTTATTGTGAGTGTCCACCTCTTTCCACGCCTCTACCACGAGATTACGGGATGTAAACAGCTTCTACTTTAATAACGCTGGAGAATTGTACAAGTCTTTGTATGAAAAGCACTTTTTTATAAATAAAATTTGATTTGATCTGCTCTAGCGTCTTCAGAGGGCCCTTTCAGCTTACAGCATTCACACTAGCATTATCACAGTTAATGCTTTATACATAGTTTTATTTCTGGTCTTAAAATATGGAATTCACTAAAACTGTGGAAAAATGTATCTAAATGAACTACTGCTTTATTAGAAGAATTGAAAAGTATTCTAAAAATCATGAATAGTTCAATTTCATTTCATGTTATGATCACAGTCGTACAATGCTGGTGGATTGGTTGGCTCTGACACATTTTTACCTCATCCAAAAAAGTTTTTATTTAAAGCAATGGCTGCTCTGGAGCTAAACTTTACTAAAAAATGCTGCCTGTTTTTACTGAGAACTCATCAAGGTCCTAAAGTTAAAGTAAAAACTCACAGAAAAACATCCTTAAAGCAGAGGCTATGGTAACCGGGGGTGCTGCTTTTCCCTGGATCTGTCGCCTCTCCCCCACAGTAATGAATAGAGTCCTCGTAGACCCCCAGTCTGACCTCCAATAAGTGCTTGGAAACATGAATCACTGCCTTCAAACAGCAGCTACTTCCTTAGTGTGGCCCTTTTCAATGAACGTGTGAAATGAGTGTCCACAACTGACAACAAACATCGGACTGGAAACCAGTGAGGCTGAGCTGTGGGAGACCTGTCGCTAACACAAGACACAATTTTTCTTAATTACACGGAAGGTTAAGGCAGTCTGATCACTGGAGAGAAAAAGTGAAAGAAAGAGAGTGGAGGAATAATCAGTCTATCCCATGTTTGCTTTTTTGTTTGGAAGACATTTTGTGAAACAGAAAAAAATCCCTGAAGAAAATTGGAAATAATTACCTCATCAGACTGTTTTTGGTCATCATGAAAACTTGATTATGGGGTGCGGGGAGCAGAAAGTACGTGACGTTTTGCACCTGAAGTGTCTTATTAATGGTGTTGGTGAGTGTAAGTGTGCACTATTGCAGGCTTCCTCAAACAGGACACAATCAACTGCAATTAATCTGATCAATGGAATGCTAAACGGCATACAGGATATGTTGCAGCAAGACTAAGTGCCCTCGAGCCCCATCGAAGATATTCAAGGTGATGGAGAATAACCATGTCCCCTCTCCTCAGGGGGAAAAATCTCCCCCATGTTAAATAAATTAGTCTGGGTTAGTACCTGGACTTTCTATAGTCAACTGGCAACCTTTTGATCTCTAACTACAGCAAAATGGATCCAAGCTGATGAATTTGTTGGCCTGGGTTATAATTGATTGTGTGTGTGCTCTGGAAGGAAAGAACTGCCAAACTTTATTTTGGGGCAGATTTTTCCCCCTTTGGTTCTGGACCGAGTCTCTCGTGTAGTACTTTTAGATGTTTACAGAGATGGGCTGCTTGAGAGCAAAAGTAAAACAAACAGCGTGGAGCTTCATGCTTTTATGTGGGTTGTGGGGAGGGAGTGGGGTTGACTTGGACAGAGGGCAGATTTGGCCTGAAACAATGACTCGAATGAATGAGGCTAACGAGATCTTGGTTGAGGCTGAAATGATCTTGGCTGGTTCCCACAAAGACCCCAAGAGCAAAGCCAGAGGCTATCCCACTGAAAAAACACACACAAGGTAAAACTGAAACACATGGCAGGTGTGTACTTGAGGTTTGCTGTGAGTTGGACACACTTTTGCTGCTTTTTTACCAACAATTTTACTGAAAATACCAAAAAATAGCAGTTCTTTGTTGTTGTTGTTCTTTGTTTTTAAAATTTGATTATGTTTTTATGTAGGCAATGCCACGGAAATTATACATTTACTTATGTTTCATCCTCTGATTCTTGTTTTCTTATTCTCAGAAAACCCTGACCACAATGTGTAAACATTTTGATTTCATTAGAACATCTTGTTCATATTAGATATGGCATTTACATTTCCATCTTAAGCTCCTGATTAACAGCTGATTGTATGTCTGTATAAAATATGAGCGTCCTTCATAACAGATCAGGGCTCTGCAGACCTCTCCGCCATGCTCACCAGCGTGTACTTTTCTCTGCTCTGTGTAATAAACTTTCATGAAAACATTTACCTTTCTTCATTTCATCGGATCAACAAATATTCCACCACAGCACTTTGAGTGAAATAGATTTTTTGGAAAGGTGCTATATAAATAAAGTTTGATTTGATTTACATTTCGGGTGTCCCCAATTTATTTTCTTTTGACGTGGTGGCTGTTCCAATTAAATCAAGGCTCCCCAACCTCAGGGCTGCAACCTGGTACCAGAAACAGACGGAAACTGAAAAAGATAGCCACGGAGGATCATTATAATCCAGAGCTGTACTGAAGAACAGTCTTTTGTTCTTAATTAAAAAAAGAAAAAAAATCTATCCATGTTGATCTACACTCCAGTGTTCTCCAATAAATGTTTTATAAAGCAGGTCAGAAGTGTTTTGATGAGTATGGATCAGTAGCTGCGTTTCCATTACACATTTGCGCAAAACTTAAAATACAGTTTTGAAATGACGCAGTTTCCATTAAATCATAATTTTGTGATAAAGCACAAACCAACTCAAGCAATAAGTCATTAAAAACACAGCGATGAATGAGAACAAGTATTTTTTTTATTTGATTCACTAAAAGGGAGCATTTGGGTGACGTCACAGCTCTGTCTGGGGCGTGCAGCTCAGCTTGACTCAGAAGAGTGAGAAGCCTGTTCAGCGGTTAAAAGAAAAAGCATTCTAACAGGAAAGCATCTGGACCTTTTTTCTGTTTGAAAACACAACTAGATCCATTCAAGACAGAGACTGGAACTGGTGGGGGGGGGTGTTTGTGTGTGTGTGCGTTTCTCCATATTCATGGTTCAGCCCTGTGAATGAGGGAAATACTGTATGCAAATTATTATTCTTTGTAAAAAGAAGGTGTTGTGAAATGAGTGCGCATGTTTCAAACTGTGCATTGTAGCTCCTCAGTGCAGTGAGGAAAGAGTGTGTGCACGCATGCATGAGGGAAGCAGCGCGCAGAGCGAGGAGAGAAAGAATAAAAGGCTGGGCGTTATCGTGTTGTGATTGGCAGTGCAAGGAAAAGTTAAAATAAAATGTTCCTCTCAGATCTGAGACTGATTCTTTGGCTTCACGCTCCGGAAAATCTGACGCTCAGAACACGGAGGAGATCCCCGAAAGAAGAGCAGCTCTTTGGCCCGGAGAAAATCTCCCCTCCGTCCCCCGACCATGGTCGGGTAATAAAGCAGGAAAGGTTCAACACTGGGGCGAAGAAAAGAAGACAGAACTTTCAGTTTGGATCTTGAGTCAGGAAAAGCGCTGGTCGGACGCTTCCTGTTGTTGTAAAACCTTTCCACCAATCAATGGGTTACCTCATGTGACGACAGAAGCCCCGCCCTCGCGGGTCCATTCTATTTTCCAATGGACCTACGACCAACACGGGTATAAAAATGGTACCAGTCGGACCTACTTACCGGCTCCATTTTGTAATGGAAATGCTAAAAAGTCCGGTCCGGCCCAATCCAGTACGGTCTGGACCACTCAGTGGAAATGAAGTAAAACATTAACCCGGTACTGGACGTGATACCAGTTCCGGATAAGGTACCGGAGGATATGTATAAAGAAAATTAAGATAAGAATCACATTTATGAGTGTTGCTTTAATTATATCGTTGGGAATCAAGAGCAGTTTGAAAATATCCTCTTTGTGATATAGGAAATATGCTGGGTGGGTCACAAACTCCCTGCTAACATGGAGAGGAACAGGGGGAGGGGGTTCTCCTACGGCAAAGAACCCGCCCACAACTCAGAGGTGAATTTCTAATGAACTTCTGCTGCACTTCTGAAACAATGTTCTAGAAAGTGACACAGGTTTTTCTAGATTTTGGCTGAAAACTGCATCATCATAATTAAAAGACCACTGGGAATGCTCTGGAAACAGACCAAAAGATGATCAGTGGGAAACTTTAACCTGTTATTCTCATTCTAGATTTGTTCCTTCCTACAGTCCTCCAGTTATAGAGCTCATGCCTTATTGGCCTTAAATGTTAATCTTGCAGTGGCTGGGTTTCACAGGTATGTGGAAAGACTTGTGTCTCCAGGCATCCTGACATTCCTCAGATATGGTTGTCTTTGTATCTTTCCTCAGCTGCCGAGGAGCAGCCTACCCATAGTTACACAAGTTTTTGTGTTCAGCGTTAGTGATTTGGCACAGCAATATCTTGTTAAATGTATTCCATTGTGGAAGTAATAAAGGATTTCTAATAAAGGATTTCTGATAAATATATACTTGTATTTGGTCTTTTTTTTTATATTTGATCCACTGGCTCCTCATTTCAGCTCCTTGCTGGACCTCCTCATGTGACTGAAAGACACTCAGTTCCACCGTCACACGTGTTGGTTTAACTTTGAGATCCGGCCACTTCTCTCATGTGAGTTATGCTGTAATGCTTCAACACGTATTCCAGTCCATTCATTGCCCTGACAAACACCAGTGACAAAACCACAAGTCAAAATGGCTGTCTTGCCTGAGGTTGTTTGGCTGCAGATGTGCACTTTTAATCCTCTGTGTTTGGCAGTTTGTAGTTGAAGTTTTCACTGGGATTAAAATTCGGCTTCCTGCTTATCCTCTCAGGGAGGACACAGCAGCTTCCATTCATTCACTCAGGTGGTTTGGCTGAGATCTTTTTACACCAGATGCCCTTTCGAGCACAACTCTATTTTATCCTGGCTGGGGATTGGCACAAACAAAGAAAAAAAAAACAGACTTGTGCACTCTGCGTAGTCAGGGACCAGCACAAAGGGCCTTGCACAAACCTATAACAGCCAGAGGCAGAATGGGGCTGCGCTTGTTGCTCAGTGAGACTTCGAAACAGACAAGACACTTTGAAAGTAGATAAAAAATATAGTTAGAGAGAAATCTAATTGATGAATAATCTTATCTTTTGGAGAATTTTTTTTTTACAAGTATCATGTTTCTAAGAACAATGTAATTAAGAGTAGCTTTAAAACTCCTGATGTTTTCTGAAAGCAGCCCCTGTCTCATGCTTGTTTCTTATTACTGTACATGTAGGAAATCTGGTTTGAATCACATTTATTCATTAACCAGATTTTCCTAAATGATGAAAGTGTAATTTGATTAAAAAGTGTATTCCTAGTGAATATTTGGCAGCTTTGACTGTGAACCAGAGCATTTTAAGAAATGTTTTTTCAAGCAAAATAAACCACATATGGGATAAGTGGAGCATGACATGCACTTATGAAATACTGCATTTAGAATGTGTGATGTCAACCATAGCCATGACACAGATTTGATGATCTGATTAATGAAACCACACTTGTTAACAATCAGGCAGTCAGAATCTTCAAAGTATCTGACTTCTAAACATAACCACAAAAGTTCAACCCACTTGTAAACCAAATATGTAAACAGAATGCACAAAACTCGAAATGCAATTCAAAGTGTACTGTGTATTTGGCTTCATGTTTTAATTTCTGAACTGAAAGCAAAATATAAACGCAAAGAGAGAGAAAAGTCTTACCACCACCTGGGAAATATGGAACAACCCCACCAAGACTTGAGAGTCCCAAAACTCTCAGTATTCCTCTGTTGATATCTGCTATGTTATGGCTTTGTCTTTAACTGCTAACAACTGACAGCTTTGACCATAGCTAAAAAGCAAAGATTGTCAAGTGTAGCGTGAAAGGGGTGAATATGAAGTATTCAACCCCTAAGTTGGTTGAAAAATATAAATTTTAAAAATGTGTTGGTGCACGTGTGTGTGTCACATTCACTGAGCTCCAGTGTGACTTATGTCTTCCATAAACTCACTAAATAAAAAATAAATTCTTTCTGATCTACTTTCACTGTCAACACCTTTCATTCTTTTATGCATGAGCCCCCTCCCCCATCGCTGTTACTATGGAGATGACCAAATGCATATCACATGCATGCATGAGTCTGTGTCGCCGGAGCGCTCAGGGCTGGGCAGCAGGCAGAGCGAAGGAGCAGCACGACACAGAAATGTGTTCTACTTAAAATGCTAATTTTACATATTTAATGCCAAAGAGCAATTTCTATGGGGACATGTGCAGAGGGGCAGTGATGCGGAAGGAAACGGGGTAGAGCACTTATGCACTCAACTGTCCAACAGGAAGGGGGCGGGGAGGTGGAAGGACAAACTCATTTTTCTCCACTTAACTCATTTATTCATCTGTTCTGTGCACACACACACATACATGCATTCCCTGCCTCTCAAAATCCCAAGACTACTTATATAATTGTTGTGAGTGTTGAGACAGAGGTTCGTTGACACTGCTCCAAACAATTTGAAATCGCTGACATGAAGCCAAAATCCCCGCCACACTGAGTAGACTCAGGTTCTGCAAATACAAACCCCTTTCAACCCCATAAAAACCCCAGTTTTTCTGAAAAACAAACTGGAAAAGTTGCATTATCTGTGATAATGTTAGTGTGAATGCTTCTTGCTGAAAGTAGTCACTGAAGATGCTGAAGCTTTTTGCCAAAACATGGTGACACAATTACTTTGAATGCTGAAGGGATTTGCTAATAATGCAAAAGCTATTTTAAAAATGTTAAATTTGCTAAAAGACTGGAAATATCATTAAAGAACAATAATAGAGAGCTAAAGTTGTCATAAAGTTTTGAAAAACTTGTAGTAAAATTCCCCAAAAAACGCCTCAATCCATGCCAATTTTGCAAAAATATTTAGTATGTTGCTTAAATATGAGCTAAACTCCAAATTAGCCAAATAGCTAATAGAAGCTAAACTATGAGTTAGCCTAAAAATCCTTAGTAGATACCAGTGGTGGGCCGTGCATTTCACACCTAGGCCTTCAGTAGTGCTCCATCTGAATCAATCCAACCCT
>NW_023416894.1:339804-341951 GCF_002922805.2 Oryzias melastigma | reverse complement strand
CCCTCCGGTGTGTTTGCTCCCGCAGCCAGTCCTCCTGGAGTTCCCTGCTACCCTGGGTGGAGTATGCCCACAACTCCCTGACCTCCTCTGCATTAGCATGATGCTAATATATAACCGTTAATGCCAATTTTTTTGAGCTCATGAAAATATGTAAAGGCTTGTGGCTAATCCATGAAAAAATATTGAATTTGAAGAGTTTCTTTTTCATTTCTTTTTCCTTTTGAACTTGTCCTGTCCAACAGCTGAGCAAACAGATGAGAGCCTCTAGTGTTGGGCAGATTTTACTGTCACAACAGGGATTTATATTTATACTTATTTGTATATTTATTTTTATAGAGTATAATTCCCTGTTGAATTCAATGCTAAACTTTATTTATATTGATTATGTTTTGTTTTTGTTTTGTTGGACCGGACAGAAAAGAAAAGGGGGGTGGTTTAGAGACAAAAGAAGATGGCAACAGAGGGAAACAACATCATAACAAATCCAGGTCTAAATAGTAAACTAGAATGGGCGGGGCCTGTCTACACACACACTCTGTAGTTACACACACACCTGTTGGTTGAGATAGTCTCCACATTTAAACTAGTCAGAATGTACACAATATAACTGTAGCTCACAGACTTAATCATACACACCCACACAAATAAAACCTTTCATTCTGTCACACATACTATTAGTGCAAAGGTGAGCTGACAACTGTGCTCAGGTGAGTGTTTATGGTTTCCTAATGTGAATAAAGATGGAATGTAGAAAGGGGGAGAGCACCCGGCAATCCCCACGACAAGACCCCCCGCCGGGGCAGCAGCAGCCAAGATCCCCGCAACACCCACCCTGGGGCTGCGGAGAGAACCCGCCCGCCGGGCAATCCCGCCACAACATCCAGACCAGGGCACGCGGGGCCGCCGCAGAGGCCCCCCACACCCGAGAGCAGGAAGGCACAAGAACACAGAGAGCGCAGGTCCCAGCCCAGCCAGAAGTGCAGCGCGCCCACCCTGCAGCAGGAGGGCCAACGCGAGGCCCCACCCCCGGAGAGCCCCCCAAACCCAGAAGAGCAGCCCACCAACCAGCAACGCCAAGCATCCCCCCACCCCACCCCAGGTACAGGTCAGGGCCCCCCTTTTGAAACCCACCCACATGCTCCAGACAACTGCCCGCCCCCACTGCGAGAGGTCCAGGGGGCGCAAGGAAGGGGCCGCCCACCCCCGCTGAGGAGAGGGGAACCCAAAAGAAATGGAGGTCCCGGAGGAGTGATGTGAACTAGGCCCGACAAGGCACACCCACTGGTGGAGTTTTGGAGAGGACTAGTTCTTGAGAGCAAGGACCGGAACCCGAACCACCGAGACCTGGACACCCCCAGGCTCCGATGGAGATTGATCCTCTGCTCTAGATCTTAAATCTTGGGTATCCCACTACCGGCGTGGAGAGGAGACTGCCGGGCCCAAGAGACCGGCACCCAAGAGACAAGACAACCAGGCTGAGGGACCCCGCCCCCACCGCCAGGGATGACCCTGGCCGCATCTTGTACCCCCCCGCCACTGGCTTTCTAGACGAAATAATTTTGTAGCACCGCCATTTTTTCTACCACTGGTTTTCCAGAATAAAATGCAATTATCTTAAAGTTGATTACATTTTCGCTAGTGTACCCTTAATATAATGCCGACTTGCTATTCAGTGACAATATTATGCGCTTTATGTGGAGGAAATGCTGACAGAGTGCGCGCGCGGGTATGGGGTTGACAACCGGCAACTGCGGAGGACATGAACAGGTTGTCGGACTCTGAGAAGAAAAGCGGGGAGATGGGGAGGCTTAGACCCGGTCTGAATTCTTCCCTTCTCCCTACCCCTCAATATTAAGTGACAGTTTAAGTACAAGTCGGGACCGGGATTATTATTTTTTACATTTCAGGGGGAGTACGAAGTCCACCGTCTCGAGGCTAAACCGGGTCGCACTGAGAAGCTCTTTTCTTCACGTGGCTGCTCTGAAGTGCAGAGGTTTTTACATTTAAATGTAAGTAATGACTCTTTGTTGTAGTGTAAAGAGCAGGATGCAGGTTCCCCTTGATTTTGGATCTGGAGGTGTGTGGAGACAGAGGACCCGGGACAACAGTTTTAAGGAGGGGTGTAAAAAGGCAGTTTATTTAAGTCC
>NW_023416894.1:313548-339220 GCF_002922805.2 Oryzias melastigma | reverse complement strand
CGCTGGCTGCTCCGCCGCGCTCCTCCCGGCCGTCGACCGAGCGCTGGCTGCCTCAGCGCGCTGCACCCATTTCCCAGGCCCGGGGGGGTGGCGGCGTCCCCACAGCACCTTGGGCCCTGCCTTCTCCCCTTCTCTCCTGCCTATCTGCCTGTCTGTCTGCTGTGTGCTTCTTTTAAAAAGGGTCTCTAATTGGGCACACCTGCCCTCAATCCTGTGGTGTGTTCAAGAGCCCTCCGAATTAAAAGTTTGCAAAAATAAAAACATTTTTTCACCCCGTTACAGTAGCATGACTTTTTTTGTTATAGAGCGGTGCTGTTGTGTATATCCAAGCGCTGAACAGTGTTGCCAGAGAGTGTCAGTTTTCCAACCTATCAGAAAACCGCCGCACCCATCAAAAAACAAGAACAGGAACTTCGCGGACACGAAGTGAGGTAGCGCGTGTCGGTGTTCCCTCACTTCTCCCCACGGAGAAGCGGCCGAAAGGTGCAAGTGTTTATTATTTAATGGAAGAGGATGTGCGCGTTCCTGGTATAAGGCACGGAGCGACACTCCTCATTTGCATCATAAAGTACGCTGTCGCGTTACAGTGTTTTGTTCTGAAGAAAACAAATAACCTATTTATTTTGAGCAATATTCCAAAGTTCTTCTATGAATGTTCTACAAAGCATGATCAGAAGTGTATTTGGGGAGTGGGGACAGGTAACAGACATCCTCCGCTGCGGAGGTGGGGCCTGAAGTTGATAAAAGATAAAAGCATGCAAGGGGTGCCAAAAATTAATACATGTAACTGTATCTGCAATTTTAAGAGTAACATTTTAAAGATCATTTGCTACTTGGCTAATAAATGTTTGCACCTTATGTTTTCTGATTTTCGCTATAAGTTATTCTGAATTTGCCATAAAAGCAAAGGTTTGAAGTGTGTTATATTGAGAACTTTAAAAAGCCACTTTATTGTGTTTTGATCTCTTCCTGTGGCACAATATTACAAATTTAGACGAAAATGTGGTCACCTGGTTGGTGACCCCTGATTTAGAGTAACCAATTAACCTATGAAGCATGTTTTTGGATAATGGGAGGAACCCGGACTCCCCGGAGAAAACGCATGGGGAGAGCATGCAAACTCCACACAGAAAGGTCCCCAATTGGTTTTTCTGTTTCGGGTCTCCCGGGACTTGAACCAGGGACCTTCTTACTGTGAGGCAAGAGTGCTGACCACTGTGCATCTCTAATTTTTTTTTCTTTTTCTCATTTTTTTCACAGACAACAAATAATGTTCATCACAAAAAGGGAAGCGGTTCTCACAGCATTTTGTCGCTACCTGGGGGAAGATGATGGGTGTCTAATTCATGAGTACAAGGTAATCCTATATACAAGATCTTCATGTTGTTTATTTTAATGCCATCTTAACCTTTATTTTTATTAAAACGCCATATTTCATGTTTATCTTTGTGGGTAACAAGTCATTTTTCACATAATTTTTTAGAGATTTGTGTGGGTTGTTAGTTTCAAGCTGTTTTAATTTTAAGTTTTGAATTTCATAATTTTTGTTCTCATGCAAAAAAATCTATTGTCTGAGTTACAAATCAAGAGTTACGCATGCACAAATTCAAAGTTACACACAAATCAGGATGAGTCTATTCTCTCTCCATAAGTTTCCATTTACTGCAAAACTGTGCAAATAATAAATTTGCTTAAAAAAAAGTTATGGAGCTTGGAGAAAGTGATTTTGGGGGCATATAGAAATTTACATATTTCACCAAACTGCAATAGAATTTGTTTTAATATTGCTGAATAGTATAGCTTTTCACTTAATTCCAACCCTCTACAGCAGAGAAGTTGGAAGATGCAATCTTTTCTTCTCTCGCAGTGCGTCTCTGCATTCTATAGAGGCAGATGGGGGGTCTCTTCGTTTGGTTGTTGTGATATCATACTGGCTCATTAATTCAAACAAAGCAATTTTTCCAAAGTTAGATGGAAAAGCATGTAAAAAGAGAAATACTCAGAAATGCAAAAACAAAATGATTTCTAATTGGACTTTATTGTTTTTGTGTTTATTGTATACTCAGGACATCCAGTGTGATGAAATCCAGAGAGACATGGAGAAGCACAGCATGGGTGTTTGTCATCAAAAAGGAAGGCGCTGAAAGAGAAGATCCTGCAGATGTCGGCGTTTTCTTGAAGGTGTGATTCTACTGGAAAACCTGAGATCTCCAGCCAGAGCGTGAGCAGCAATGCTTGGAGTAATCTATGCTATGAACTTGGCTTACCCAGTAGAACTGAGATACCAGTATGAATTTATTCAGAAGGTGGTCATGCAAATGAATGGGGAAAAGCTCTCCCCAAAAGTCCATGGGTTCAAGAACAAAACTTCGCACAGGAACTCTGGAACACTGAAACCAAACTTCTGGATATGTCTGAGATGTTGTATGTGGTTTGAAGACTGTTGGACAAATGACCAAAAAGCCTTAGAGGCTGCAATACCCAAAAGTTGTTTTATGTTGTGCTGTGGAAGTTTCTTTTGTTTATATCAACATTTACTTTGGGATTGTGGTTGCCATTTTCACTGTTTTATGATATTGTGTTGTATATAAAACTGCAAGATTCTTTTTTCGTTTAGTATGACGTTTCATTTATGTCAAAACTCCACGCAGAACGCCATAGCTTAGAGAATGTTTATTTTTTACTGAGCTCTGCACTGATTATTGATCGGTCAGAGTTGTGATGTTGTTTTTACATTTTTTTATATAAACTTGAGGAGACTTCTACTAATTAATGCTGCATTCTTGTATGCCGTTTTAAGTTTAAATAACCTAATAAGTCACTTTGACTTCCGATCAATATGATGACACATGTTTAGATTTGGGGTATTGTTTAAACAAAGCCTGATGAATATTAGTTTAAAGAAATTGCTTGATATCAGATTTGTTTAATAAAACATTTTTGATACTATTGTGTGTGTGACTGCTAAATGTATTGTAACAGACACATTTTCACTCTAAAGAAATGGATGGTTTTTACCCAACAAACCTTTAAATAACAAGTAAATGCAAATACAAAAAAATAGGTAAACCATGCTAAAAAGGAATAAGCTAAAATAACTGAAAAGAATTAAGTTATAGTTACCCAAATTTATTAATTGAATGTGCTAACAGAAATAAAAGAAATTAAGTAAACCATAGTAATAAGGAATAAGCTAAGACTACTGAAACAATTTAAGTTATATTTACTCAAATTTATTAATTAAATGTGCTAACAGAAATAAAAGAAATTAAGTAAACCATAGTAATAAGGACTAAGCTAAGACTACTGAAACAATTTAAGTTATATTTACTCAAATTTATTAATTAAAGCAAACTTCAATTTTTTTATGTGGGATTTACATAATTGATATTCGTGCAACACTCTTGACAAAGAAAAATTAAGTAAATTAAAAAAGACATTTTTTTCAGTGTGGAGACGTGAGAGGGACGACTGGCTAGCTCCAAGGTAAAGAGAGTTACAGTTATCCAGCCAGGATGTGATGAAAGCATGGATTACCGTCTCAAAATGATGTTTAGATAAAATGGTTTAATCTTAACCAACTGCATAGGATAAACAAAGCTGGATTTAATCACTGAGCTGATCTTTGTCAGGGTTTGAGAAACAGATCCCAGGAAGCACACTGCTCGGAGTTTGAAAATATAAAAGTTTAATGAGTCATAGAGTCAGATGGCTTCATCTTGAAGATTTCTTTGTCCAGCTGACGCCCTGTCATTCTTGTGACAGGGCATCAGCCATTACATTATCAGCTCCCCTTTTATGTTTAATATCCAAATTATACTCCTGAGCCAACAAGTCCCATCGCATGAGCCGCTGGTTGTGGTTGTACATTCGGGCCAGAAACACCAACGGATTGTGGTCTGTATACACAACCAGGGGCATGGAGGAGGAGCCCACATAGACATCAAAATGTTGTAAGGCCAGCAGGAGGGCAAGAGTCTCCTTTTCAATTGTCGAGTAGTTCAGCTGATGTCGCTTGAACTTGGTGGAGAAATAGGACACCGGGTGACAGATACCCTTGCCGTCCTGCAACAGTACAGCCCCAGCCCCTGATGCACTTGCATCAACCTCCAACTTGAAAGGCAGGGAAAAGTCAGGAGCAGCCAACACAGGCGCACTGCAGAGGAGTGATTTTACTGCTTCGAATGCCTGCTGACACCCATCAGACCACATAAACGGGGCTGCTGGGCTACATAGGGAGGTAAGAGGGGCAACGAGCACGGAAAAATTACGACAGAAACATCTGTAGTAACCTGCCATCCCAAGAAAACGCCGTAACTCACGCCTTGTAGTTGGGACAGGGTAATCCAGGATAGCCTTGGCCTGGCCTTGCCCCACCTGCTTTCCCAAATAGGTCACAGTAGCCCTCCCGAACTCACACTTGGCCAAATTAAGGGTGAGCTTAGCCACAGCCAGTCGCTGGAAAACGGACTTCAAGGTAGCCAGGTGATCATCCCAACTGCCAGAGAAAACAACAACATCGTCAAGATACACCTTACACTGTGGAACCTCGCCAAGAACAAGCTGCATCAAACGCTGAAAGGTGGCAGGAGCATTCCTCATCCCGAAAGCCATTTCAGTATACTGTAGAAAATGATCACAAAAGAGGAGGAGAGGTTGGCACTTGCGGGTGGCAGCTGCGCTGGAAGAAGAGAGGGAGAAGCACAGCGGGGAAATTTGGTAATGAGCAGGCAACACTCAGGAAACTGGCGGTTGATGATCCAACAGGAGACTACAGACATTAGGGAACAGTCCAGCGTGGAAATCCGTAGGAGGTGCAGACAAACTTCAACATCAACGAACTGGATGACAGGAACTCCAAAAGTCAGGGCACAGATAAGAACAGGAAATGTGATGAGGCGCCTGGGGAGTCCCTGGCTGAAGGTGACTTTCTGGCGGGGGCCGCTGGGGAAAGCCTGCTTAAAAAGGCAGTAACACAGGTGAGAGCAATTGTGCTGATTTCTTGTCAACCTCTCACAGGTGGAGACGGGATTGTGACAAGACCCACCCCCAAAGCCCACCCCACCCCCAAAGATCATCCCCAGACAATCGGATGGTCCAGATGAAAGTGCTGAATCAACCCAGGATTCAGGATGAACCGAGAAGGAACCCATGATTGCTCCTCAGGACCGTAGCCCTCCTAGTCACCCAAATACTGAAGGCCCTGGCGGCAAGACCAAAGGAGACGACGAACCACATAGGCAGGACCTCCATGAACAAACAGGGTGGGTGGACGGGGCCTTAAGGCAGGAACAAGGGGCTGTGCCACACAGGTTTCACTTGGGAGACATGGAAGGTGGGGTGCACTCTCTACTTGACTGCAACAGGATTGATCACTTTGGAGATAGGGAAAGGACCCACAAACCGTGGAGCATGCTTACGGCTCTCCAGGTGAAGAGGAAGATTTGTGGGAGACAACCAGACTTTCTGACCGGCACCATATCGAGGGGCAGGGGACCAACTCTTCTTATAGAGCTGAGTAGTCTTGAAGAGAACCTGATAAGTCCTGCTCCAGGTTCTCCAACAGCAGCGGAAAGAAGCAACTGCTGAAGGGACAGAAGCCCTCCCCTCTAGAGTTTTTTTTTTTTTCATTGATGATTCCGGGTCACGAGCAGACGTGTGTCTCCAGCTCTCCTCAACTCGTCGGCTTTTAAAGTTTTTTAAAGTTGCCTACAAGCGACTTTAATCACCAAGCTGCAGCAACAACTACCGCAACGAGGAGAGTTGAACATGGCACCGAAGAAAAATCTTGAAGCTGATCTGGCAGAGCTCAAAACCGCGTTAGCCGACATCCAGGCTAAGCTAACCCCTTCTCTTCTGCGTGATGCTAAGCTTGAAGCTCTGCTGGCGCTTGAAGCTAAGCTAACACCACTGCTCCAAATCGTGGAGGATTTCCGTCAAGAAAAGGCACGTAACGAACAACGAGATAATCGCCAAGATCTCCTGGAGAGGAGGATGCATGACATGGATCAACAAGTACTGATGAATAATGTGATTCTCAGGGGATTTCAACTACAACCCCGGGTGCGGCCTGGTGCTACCAGCACTAGCACTGATGTTAACGGAGTTTATATGGGAGCAAACATGACCGTGGAGAATCAAGTCGGAGAATTTCTTGCGTCTAAAGGGATTTCCTTGGACCCAAACACTGTTGAGATCTGTCATCTGGTTCCTCGGAGGAAGAATACGGATAAACCAGCGATCCTGATCAGGTTTGTGAATCGCAAGCACAAGATAGCTCTGATGAAACAACGCAAACACCTGAGGGGTTCTGCTGTTTATCTTAACGATCATCTTTGTAAATATTATGCTGATCTGGCGAAGCACGCGAGGCTCCTACGATCGAGGAAACAGATCCACAGTACGTGGACTCTGAACTCCAGAATCTTTGTGAAACCACTTGGACCACCGGACCAAACGAAGCCTCTGGAAATAAAATCCATGAAAGACTTTGAGAACTGTGGGATTACGCATGTTTGACCTTTTAATTCAAGCAAAAGTGAAATGTGAACTCAAAAACCGCTGGATGTCAACTCTGACCTGATTCTGAGCTGCAGAACGAGCACATTTCCCTTGAGATGAGACCTTCACAGTCTCTCAGTCAAAACAACGAAGAAGAACCGTTACGTGGCCTTAAACTTGTTCCTAAGCAGTGATGTAGCACTGATTCTGCTAAAAAAAAAAAAAAAACATTTTTTGTTTTATTTTATTTTTAAATTCTTGATCCTTCTCTTTTCAATTTATTGTTTTTTTATGATAATCATTTTCATGAATACAATTTGCACAAATTTTTATTAGAATATTTTGATTTTTTTTTCCTTTCTCCATAAACTAATGAAGATCATTTTTACTTATTTTATATTCTTTTTAATAATAATTATTTGATTAATACAATCTGCACTAATTGTCTTCTTTTTATGAGAATATCTTTATCAATACTGCATTAGCAAATTAAGACGATTTAATTATTTTTTTGTGTTATCATAATTCATGCACAAAGTGTCTTTTTTTCAATGAGAATATTAGATTACTGTTTATGCAATATGCAGTAATGATTACTGAAAAGTTTCCAATCACTATGGTATTAATTTTCTTTACTGATTAATATAAATGATTTGTCGTGGATGCTTTGAAACTTGATCACATTAATGATTTCAATGATCCTTAATAGCCTGATTTTATTAATATTTGATATCAAGTCCTGAACCGGATATTGATAATTCATGTAGAGAAAATGGTATGCTCGAGTCGGGGTGGGATTATATAAATTTGCTTCCTTCCACTCCCTTTCAAGTGATCAACTTGTGATTTATTAATTGATGATGTTATGTATGTATTATGACCTGATTGCTTGAAATAAACCATTTCATTCATTCATTCATTCATTCATTCATTGAGTGTCAAAAAGTGGAGGTTGAAAGCCAAGAACTACTTGGAAAGGAGACAGTCCCGTGGAAGAAGAGGGAAGTGTGTTATGGGCATACTCTACCCAAACCACATTGTCCGACCAGGAGGACGGATTATGGCTACAAAAGATACGGAGGCCAGCTTCCAGCTGCTGGTTCATTCATTCTGTCTGTCCATTAGATTAAGGATGGAAACCTGATGACAGGCTAGTCATCACTCCCAAAGCCTGCAGACCTCAGCCCAAAACTTGCAACGAATTAAGGACTCCTATCAGAAACAATGTCCTGTGGAATGCCATGAAGCCGAAAGACCTGTTGTATCAACACGTTCGCCATTTCTTTAGCAGGGGGCAACTTGGACAAGGGTATAAAATGGACCATCTTTGAAAACCTGTCAACTACAGTCAGAACAACAGAGTGTCCCTTGGATATTGGTAGTCCATTGACAAAATCAACAGAGATGTGTGACCATGGGCGTTTAGGAACGCTGAGGGGCATCAACAGTCCAGCAGGGCAACGAGTCCGACCCTTGCATTTGTTACACTCCAGAGAGGCTGCCACAAATTATTTTACATCCTAACGCAACGACCCCACCAGAATCGCTGCTGGACCAAAAAATAGGTGCGAGCTACACCAGGATGACAGGCTAGTCGAGAGGAGTGACACCAATTCAAAACCTTGGAGCAAAGATGATCAGGAACATATAATTTCTCAGAAGGGCATGCTGAAGGTGAGGGGGTGTTTTGTAGTACCTCCTCCAGCTCTCTCAATGTCAGTGCGACAGATTGCTAGGGGAGCTGATTCGGGTAGTATAAAATCAGGATCTTCCTTATGCTGAAAATTCTCATGACAGCGGGACAGTGCGTCTGCTTTCTTGTTTTTAGTATCAGGTACGTATGACAGTGTGAAGTTCAACCTAGTGAAAAAAAGTGCCCAACGAGCCTGGCGGGCATTAAGATGCTTAGCTGTTCGGAGATACTCTAAGTTTTTTTTAATCAGTCAACACCAAGAAAGGTTCAGGTGTTCCCTCAAGCCAATGTCTCCACTCCTCCGTGGCTAATTGAATGGCCAAAAGTTCCCTGTCACTAAAGCTATAATTTCTCTCTGACTGATTAAGGCTCCGTGAAAAATAGGCACAAGGGTGGACTTTGCCATCCTTCGACCGTTGAGACAAAACTGCCCCTACACCTGAATCAGATGCATCTACCTCTACAATGAACTTTCTCATGGGATCAGGCATGGTCAAAACTGGTGCAGAGGTAAACAGATGCTTGAGTTGAGTAAAAGCCTTGTCAGCTTCAGCAGACCAGACAAATCTTCTCTTGGAGGATGTTAACGCATGGAGGGGAGTAGCCACCTTTTTAAAGTTACGAATAAACCTTCGATAGATGTTGGAAAATCCCAGAAACCTCTGAAGCTGTTTGACATTCTCTGGCACTGGCCAATCAGTTACAGCTTTGACCTTGGAAAGGTCCATTTTAATCTCTCCAGCAGAGGTGACAAGACCCAAAAAACTGGTGAAGGCAGTGTAAAACTCGCACTTCTCAGCTTTTACATAAAGGTCGTTCTGTAAAAGGCACTGTAAAACCGCTCTAATGTGTTGAATATGCTCTGTCTTGGAGTAGGAGAAGATGAGAATGTCATGAAGATAAACAAACACAAATCAGTTCAACATGTCACCCAAAACATCATTCACAAAGTTCTGGAAAACTGCTGGTGCATTTGTCAGGCCAAAGGGCATCACCAGGTACTCATAGTGACCAATGGGAGTATTAAATGCAGTTTTCCATTCATCACCCTGCTTAATGCGAACTCAATGGTAAGCATTTCTGAGATCTAGCTTGGAAAATATAGTGTCCCTCAGCAGTAGTTCAAAAGCTGATGATATTAGCAATACAGGATACAGATTTCTTTTGGTGACTTGTTTAAGGCCCCTATGATCGAAACAATGTCTCAACCCATCATCTTTCTTCTTAACAAAGAAGAAACCAACACCAGCAGGTGAGGAAGATGGACGGATTAACGCAGTTTTGAGGGATTCTTCTATGTATCCCTCCATTGCTTCCATCTCAGGGGCACACAAAGAATATAAGTGGCCCCTAGAGGAAGTAGTCTGGTCTTTGAGGGTTAAAGCACTGGCACGAGATTTATTGAAAACATCTTTTAGATCATGATGTTCTACTGGAACCTTAAAGATATCTGGGCATATAATTTCCTCCCTGATTTCTCCACCGTCAGAAAAAGCTGCAGACAAACAAGAGTTATGACAAGACATATCCCAACAGAAAACCTTGCCATCTTGCCAATTTATATGAGGATCGTGTCTCCTCAACCAGGAGAGACCAAAAATCACAGGCATTGAGGGAGATCGGATAACATATAGAGAGACCATCTCAAAGTGATTCTCAATCAGCACTTTAACTGGGCTGGTTCTAAATGTATTGGATCAGGCAGGATCAGGATGTAGAAGAGCTTCAGTTTGGGTTTGTAAACAGAAGAAAAGTCCTGAAACGAAATTTTCAAAAACACTCTTTGATTGTTGTCAATCAAGTGGTAAATCAGCTTCTCTGTAGAGTTCATATGTCTGTAAATCTGATTAATGACATCAGCGCCTCAACAGCCATGAACCTCACCGCACATCACTGGTTTAGTCAGCTGTGATGCTCTACATATATTCAGTCACATTGTGATAGAGTAGTTGTATCTACTTTCAACTTATGGTCAGCAATTTTAGAAATATCATGCAGGAACAAAACAGACTCCACATGTTTAAAGTTGTTTATTGATTTGTTATGTCTCACCTCCTCTTCTTCTTCTTTGAATGCCTTTTCGGCACACTATACACCAACGAGTGCAATGCTGCCACCCTCAGATGATGAGGAAAAAAAAAAAAGAACTAAACTTGGTTAAATTCGGAAAAACAGTCCATTCTGAAGGAGAAAGTGATGGACAGCACACCTTACAGCTATATTCTTATTACAACATGGTATGATACATTGAAATGAAAATGTAGAGATTCCTAAATCACTGAGTTGCATAAATATAACATGCCTTTCAGCATTATACTTGCTGCAACTAAAAACCACGCGAGGCACCATTTCCCTCTCCACACAAATACAAAGGCCGCTGTCATGCCTGTGAACTGTAAATAAAAAAGCAGCAATGACCCAATTTCAACCTGGTAACCACCACCTCCTCTTTACGACATGAAAAAGGGACCTGCAGAGGGCTGTTCTTTATGGAAGTCTGACAATCTGCCTCTTTGTTCCCTGTTCCATTCCATTTGCCAAAGTTTGTTAATATATTCTGTACATATGCTGCAACACTCCTGCTTATCTAAGGTAACAACCACATCCACATTTACTTTCAGAAGAGACTCTTTTTCTGTCAGCAGCTTATTTCCCTCTTATTCCAGTCCTGGAACCCAGAGAAACGAAACATTACATCCCAAGCCCTCCACCTCAGAAAGACTCAGTAAAATCTCAAAGTAAATCAGGATACGACTCAGATTCTCTGTGACGTATCGCCAACAGAGCAGACAATGTATCAGAACAAATGATGACATGTTCAGGAGTACATTCCTCCACCCAATACAATGCCCCCAAAATTACCAGCAATTCTACAGAGAACACATATAATCTATCTGTTACACGGACACTGAGACCTTCCTGCATCCCATTCACAAACACTCTAGAGCCTGTTCTTTGAGATCCAGTCTCCTTCGAGCCACTCACCTCCTCTTCCTGATTCCCACAGGACAAAATTAGGCTAGCAGAGGGAAGGAGCTTGTGTGAGCTGTGAAACTGAGAATAAAACTCTGTTCCTGAACTTTGAAGAAGTCTGCCTCCTTTGTTAACCAGGCCACTCCAGTCACACTACCTTGTGACTTTTGCTGTTAGAAGTGGGATTAGGCCTATAGGAGGCAACACAAAGATGACGACCAGGCAGAAGCAACCTTCAAATGAGGGTCCCCCTGAAGTGTCCCTGGATGTTGGTGACCAGACGGGTGCAGCAGGTGGCCAATATGAAGATACCAGCAGTGTTGCTGAACTTAATAGTCTCCTTCGTGGTCTGTTGCAACAACAAGCAGAGCGAGATGCCAAGGCTGAGCAGGAAATCAGGCGTCAGGAGGACCCGTGGAGAATAATCCAACACCAGTTTGTTCAACTCCAGCATGAAGTTCAGAAGGACCAGCTGGAGAGAACAGAAGAGCGGGCTGGATCCACTTCCCCCACTCTTCAAGCAGTGGAGAGTGATTCACCATCTCAAGGCAGGACAGAAGGTCCTCAGCGCTCCAGTTTTGAGAGGTACCCAGGATGGAAAAGCCCCAAAATGCAGCCCTACAATGATGTTGAGGACATTGAACATTATTTAATCACCTTTGAAAGAATCGCTCAGACCTGCCAGTGGCCTCAGGATGAGTGGGCCTTACACCTTGCTCCCTTATTGACTGGTAAAGCACGCTCAGCATATGTTGCTATGGATGCTGAAGACACGATGTACTATGCTTTTGTCAACAATGCTCTCTTGCAGAAGTTTGAGATCAATGCAGACACCTACCGGGTGAGATTTCATTTCAGTGCCCAGGGAGAAGGAGAAACTCAGAGAGAGCTACAGGTTTGTCTCAAAGACCTGTATGTGAAATGGATGAATCCCAGTGGAAAGACAAAGGAGCAGATTGGAGACTCCATCATTATGGAGCAGTTCCTGAAGGTGTTGAATCCAGAACTGCGTACATGGATAAATGAGCGGAACCCGAAGACTTCAAAGGAAGCAGCGGAGCTGGCTGAATCCTTCCTGGGTGCTCGTCGTCCATCAAAAGAGACTCTTCCAACATCCCCGCCCCCACATGCTTCTTGGGGTAAGCCTGAGGGTCAGAGAGACTTCCGAACCAGACTTGAGAAGTCCATGTCTTTTCCACCCAAAGCATATAAATGGGAACCTAAGTTAGCATGTCATGTTTGTGGTCAGCTGGGTCATTTTAAAAATGAATGTCCAAATGTACATGCTAAAAACTATATGTGTTGTGCTTCACTGTTACCTGTAACTAATTTAAAGAATCCTGTGACAGACACTGGGTTGGAAAAAAACTTACTGTTAGCGTTAAAATTGAAAACAAGCACTGTGTAGCCCTCCTTGATTCAGGGAGTAATCGCACCCTGGTTCAAAAAGACAGTCTTCCAAAAGGTGCTATGTTCTGTGGGGGGACAATTGACATTTTTTGTATTCATGGTGAGAGTTCAATACCCTATTGCTGAAATAGAACTTCAGGTTGAAGGGAAGCCCTTTTTTCTAAAAGTGGGTGTGTTAGAAAAACTGACTTATCAATTGGTTTTGGGAAGTGACCTCCCTATTCCTGCTGAGCTGATAGCGAAGCAGTCACAGGTGGTTCACAACTGTGAAAGAGCAGAACTGTGAAAAAGGTTTTCTGGCTTTGACTCGATCTAGAAGTAAAAAAGAACAGGATATGTCACTGAATGCATGGAGAGAGTTGCCGTTTGCAAATGAAAGTCCATCAGAGTTTGAGACTTGTCCTAAGTCTAAAGGACGAAACACTAGATCGCAGCAAAGACAGGACAAGGTTAGGGGTACAAAACTCCCTGATTCACTTCCTAGTTCTGTAGAGAATGTCACATTAACTCTCCCAAGTAATGTCTCAGAAGCTGCGTTTCCATTACACATTTGCGCAAAATTTTATCGAAATTCTAGGAATTTCAAAAAAACACAGTTTCAAAATGACACAGTGTCCAATAAATCATAATTTTGTAATAAAGCACAAACCAACTCATGCGATAAGTCATTATAAACACGGCGATGAACGAGAACAAGTTTTTTTTTTTTTTTATTGCATTCACTAAAAGGGAGCATTTGGGTGATGTCACAGCTCTGTCTGGGGCGTGCGTGCAGCGCAGCTTGACTCAGAAGAGTGAGAAGCCTGTTTAGCGGTAAAAAGAAAAACCATTCTAACAAATAAGCATCTTGACCTTTTTTTCTGTTTGAAAACACGACAACATCCATTCAAGTTTCTGTCATGGCTCTCGCACTCATGAGACTTCAGGCTCCAAGCTAGAAAAGTGTGGCTGCAGATGAAGTGATGAGGAAAGGAGGAGGAGCTGCTGCGCAATTCCGTATGACCCGCAGTTTCTAAAGAGCTGTGACGCTGTGGGACGTCTCGGTGCGCCGGACGTGCAGCGCTCAGAGCAGACACTTCATACCGAGAAGTGCATTTATTTAAAGTGTTTCCATTGCAAAAAATGTCTGTTTCAAAACTCCCCAAATACCACCTCTAAGCACAAAAACTTTTTTTTTGATAAATGCCAGTTTTTTCGAAATTGTGGTGTTTCCATTAGGAAAATTTAGTATCGAAATTCCAATTTGTGAAATTTCAGAGCTAATGGAAACGCGACTAGAAATGCAGAAAGAAGACCTATCACTTAACCCCTACGCTCTCCTTGGGTCCAGATGACTCCAACCACACATTGATGTGTGATTCCTTCCATGACAAATGTAGACAAAGGTGGACAGGATTTTATTTCTGGCATGGACATTAGTGAAAATCAAAGATAAAAAAAGTTCAGCGCACTGTCTTGTGGTGTCTAGATGACCCCACTTTTAATGTAAACAAGCTAAGGAGAGCGGAAGGGTTAAGCACTTGTTTGCTGCATGTGTCCCTGACTCGACTCAAGTGTCGGGCCTTCAACAGGAGATATTCATTGTTAAAGGTGGTCTGCTCTATCGCCGTAGTCAAATCGGAGACCAGTTAGTTGTTCCTCAAAGTTTGAGGCCTACCATCCTCAAACTAAGTCATTCGATTCCCTGGGTAGGACACTTAGGACAAATGAAAACGTTCCCGCGCATGATTCCACGTTTTTACTGGCCAAACCAGTATGCTGATACAGTGAAGATGTGTCAGTCTTGTCCTGAATGTCAGTTGACAGCGCCAGTTGAAAAGAGGGAAAGGGCACCATTTTTTCCTGTGCCCATCATTGATGTACCTTTTTCTCACATTGCTATGGACATTATAGGCCTACTAGAATGAAGTAGGGCAGGGGATAAGTATATGCTAGTAGTGTGTGATTATGCCACAAGGTACCCGGAAGCTTTCCCTTTGAAAAAGATTAAAGCCCGCCAAATAGTCAACTGCCTCATCCAGCTGTTTTCCAGAGTTGGAATCCAAGTGAGATCATAACAGATCAGGGCACTAACTTCACTTCAAACCTGTTAAGAAATGTCTACAGGCTGCTTGGAATTCAAGGGGTGAAGACCAGTCCTTACCATCCCCAGGCGGACGGCCTTGTGGAGCAGTTCAATAAGACTCTGAAGTCCATGTTGAGAAGGTTTGTCAATGACACTGGGATCAATGGCTGCCTTTCTTGACGTTTGCCTACAGAGAGGTTCCTCAAGCATCCACAGGTTTTTCACCGTTCCAACTAATTTATGGACACCCAGTGCGGGGCCCCTTGATGTTCTGAAGGAAACCTGGGAAAGTCCAGTCCCACAGCAGAAGTGCGGTGAGCTGTCCTATGTTCTAAAAATGAGAGACAAACTCGACAAATTTCAAGAGTTAGCCACTGCTAATATGAACCAAGTCCAACAGAAGCAGAAATATCACTATGACAAAGGAGGAGAGTTTTTCAGGAAGGCCAAGGGGTTCTGTTGCTGTTGGCTACATCAGAAAGCAGCCTTCTGGCAAAGTGGCAAGGTCCCTACAAGGTAACAAAGAAAACTGGCCCTGTAAACTATGAACTATTCCTTCCAGAACGTCGGAAACAACATCAAGTGTTTCATGTGAACTTGCTGAAAGAGTGGGTTGAAGAGGAGCATTCAACAGCTTCATGGGCACGTGCTGTGAAAGATGAAGAGGAGGTTGAGGAGCAGTACCTCCCGACGTCAAATGAGGTTCTGTTTCCTCACTTGAGTCATCTTCCAGCAGAGAAACGTCAGCAGCTGGAGACATGTATCCCGAGAGGGGTTTTCAGTTCACAACCAGGCTGCACACATCTGATTGAGCATCATATTCTCCTTTAAAACGACCACACAACAGCCAGTGAGGCACTTCCTGCCGCATCCCTGCTCATCTGGTTCCCCAGCTGAAGGAAGATGTCCAAGAGATTCACTAATGAAATAATTGAACCATCTCGCAGCGAATGGTGGTCCAGTGGTGCTAGTGCCAAAGAAGGATGATACGAAGCTCAGGTTTTGTGTTAACTTTTGAAAGTTGAATGCCTTTTCTGATTTTGACTCTTATCCTATGCCTAGGGTGGATGAACTGATTGAGGGCCTGGGAAATGCAGAATTTCTCACAACCTTGGACCTCTGTAAAGGGTACTGGCAAGTACCTGTATCAGAAAACTCAAAGGACCTGACAACATTTAGAGTTCCCAGTGGCCTCTTCAGGTTCTGAGTAATGCCATTCCGTCTACATGGAGAACCAGCAACATTTCAGAGATTGGTGGATGAAGTGTTGACAGGAGCAGTGGACTATGCAGCAGCCTACATTGATGACATTGTTGTCTTCAGCCATTTTTGAAATGAACACGTCCAGCACTTATAAGACATATACCAGCAGATCTAAAATGCTGGGCTAGTCATAAATGCAAGAAAATGCCATGTAGCTCAGACTCAGGTGGAATACTTGGGTCATGTGATAGAAAGGGGTAAGAGTCGCACTCAAGTGGGTAAGGTAGATGCGATCTTAGCTGCACCCCTACCTAATACAAAGAGAAGGCTTAGATCATTTTTGGGATTAGTGGGTTGGTACCGCCGGCTTATTCCAGACTTCTCATCAAGATCAGCCATTCTCACCGACATGACTCGCAAATCCAGCCCAGTGAAAGTAAACTGGACCCCAGAGTCTGAGAAGTAATTTTGCAGTGCCCAGATTTCAAGTAGTTGTATCTACTTTCCACTTATGGTCAGCACTTTTAGAAATATCATGCAGGGACAAAACAGACTCAACATGTTTAAAGTAGTTTATTGATTTTGTAATGTCTCACCTCCTCTTTCCTGAACTTTGAAGAAGTCTGCCTCCTATGTTAACCAGTCCACTCCAGTCACACCACATTGTGACACACATACAAACATTTCTGCCCTGTGAATATAATGCCACACTCTGTTATTCTTAGGGGGATGCAAAATACAGTGTCTGATGATTAGATTCAGTTTCCAAGAGCTCTCCGGGAGGGGGTAACTCTTCCTGTTGTGTTCCCTGACCCCAGCTAACATCCAGCTCTCAGTGGGTTCGTGCTTCATTACAGCTGTCCCAAGATTACCTGTGTTGTTTTTGGGCTGAAGGCAGATTAACTTGAAGTTAGTCAAGTTGTTGGGGGCTGGGGGGTGTCCACTGAAAAGAGTGTTGTGTCTACATGACCAGGCTGCGTACACTTCAACAAACGCTTGTGAAATAATTCATTTCCAAGGACTTCAAAGGCAGTTTGTGTTCTTTAATAGGTTTTCTGGCGGTCCACCCTGATCCCAGTTGTAATCTCATGTAACGCCAATGTCAATTTCACCCAAATCCCAGCCACATTTATATGGATTCAGACTGTTTTTGCCTTATCCTTCCTTGGTAGTCTTTATCAAATCAGTTCATAATTTTAAAACTCCACAATTAAAACTTGTCTCATACATTGCTTTTTCACTGAGTGGAACTTCTGTTGTTGAGTAATTTTTTCTTCAATCTGCATTGTAGCGCCACCTACAGCCAGAGAAAGAAAAGCCCTCCAGACTCTTGCAAACAAAGTTGGTCAGGGGTGATTTTACTGCACATTCACAGACAGGATTCCCCTTTATGAGAAGGACAAGGACAAACACTTACGATGGAATATGTGCTGTTAAGAAGCACATCTGAGTCTGAAAGTGATGCGTGAATCTGTAATGTTTTGCTCTGAACATTTGTCAAAAAAGTGACAATTACTTTCCAGTCCCTTTAGTTGTTAGATTTACCAACTCATGTTAACTGTGACTGAAACTGTGGGAAGATTAATATTCATAGACAAAATTCCTTTTTGTTAGTCAATACTCACCTAGGAAATGGTTATCAGTTTACTCAAAAAACATCCCAGCTCGAAATATCCTTTTGCCATTTTTGTGTGTGTGTGTGAAACAATAATTTTCATTGACAGTTAGTTTCTCAGACTTTCTGCCAGGTGTAATTTTCCCTAAAACTTTTAAATTAATTTAGGATATTTTATTATTTTATAATAATTTGGATTATTGTCAGAACCTCGATTTTTGTTTTGATCATCAAGAAAGTTTGATGGTTGTTTTAAGTTCAGTCAGATCTGGCCTGATCTTTGGTTCAGTCCACCATCTGCAGTCACAGCTGTCGCTGCATAGCAGCCAGCCATAAGAATGCAGGCTAATGTTTATGTTGCACAAACGCTGTGTTGTAGAAAGCCTCGAACTCCGGGATTCCCTCCACCACACTGCCGTGCAGCTCTGCGGTGCTCTCTCGCTGACGAACCCCATGGCTGGCTTGAGCCTCTGACGCAGCCTGATACTGACAGCAAAGCAGTCTGCCTCCAGAGCCTCTCGACGCACTGTGTGTGTGTGTGTGTTATTTGTCCGCTTTTGCACATTTAACGCAGTAGACTGCATTTTAATTTGTGAGAGATATGGAGTTGTTTTAACCGGAAAACATTCTGGGGCGCTCCAGACATGATTATCGCTCTAAAAAACTTCAGCAATAATTAGGACTTAAAAGAAAAGTTAGAAACAATTCCCCCAGTTACTGTCATCACTTGAATGAAAAAGGATGGCCTTTTGGTCATGGAGGAGTCAGGCGAGCACATCCTTCTTGCAGTCACAGATTATGTTATTTTAGTCTGGAGAAAGACAAATTACATAAGATAAACCTGACAGGATAATCTTTTCAATTATCTCGTAGCCATAAGGAACAAGAAAGCAGACTGATGATGCAATGTGACATGTAGACAATTGAAATATCATTGCTCTCATGTCCCGGGGCCTTTACACACACTCCATCTCCATGAGACGCAACATGAAAATGCCCAAACAAAACAGCTGGAGCTCTCTCTCTGCAAAGTTCAGCTCCCTGGCACCCCTGGTCTCTGTGCGTTGTGTTCCTCAGCCGAACCATCCACCGCCGCAATCACACATAAATCTCAGTGAGTGGCCTACTGGACACACACAGTTTACCCAGTCCTTCCACAGGCACCAGACCCACCCATGAGGTCATCGCCGGCCGAGACGTTTAGAAATCCAAAGGGACCCTAGGAAGCATGCGCTTACACATTCTGACAGGCCAGAGGCCCGATTAAGCCGCTGTTTCTAGTGCTAAGGCTAAGCTAATATTAGCATTGTGACCAACCCAAAGATCTAAGTTTCCCTACAGCTGGGAGGCTAAGTTAAAAGCATGCTACTTTCCCTTGTGCATATGTGTGCACATGTGTATTTCTTCTCCAAATGACTTAACTTGCTGTGAGAGCTTCACCATGGTGTAATAAGCTTAGTGCAGTGAGCTAACAGAGGATCATTTTGCTCCAGTGCAAGATTAAAGAAGGTCACATGGAGAGGATTTGGCTTTGACTAGTTTGGCTTTAGGGAACAAGAGTCAAAAGGATGAAGTGGAAGAGCTAGACCTTTGTGACGCTGCTGACTGGTGCTCTTATTAACCAGGACAAGAGGCTTCACAAATGGCAGTCCTCATTTTCAACATATCCCACATGTTTAAAATGATTTTGTGCCTAAAGTGAGGCTTTTGTCATCATTGGAGAAACTTGTAGGAAATAGGTTAATAGAAACCTCTAACTTTAAATTTTCTGACTCAAAAAACACCTCATCAGCTAAATGTTTTCACTCAAAATTTATGTTTACCATTTTGACTAAAGTCCCACTTCAATCATCTCCTGATCTATTCTCACGGCATTCCCTGAGGTCCATTAACTATAATTCTGACATGTTTAGCCATAATTAAAACACCCATGTTGTGTCTGGGCTGGGGAGCTGCAGTTGTTAACCCTTTAACACCAGATCTCCAGTATTTTTGTTCTTTGATTTACTGTAACTTTTCAACCGCTAACACGGTACTTCCAGCAGATTCTGAAGGAGAAAAGGGGCCCAAAAAAGGGGCTTGACGAGCCACTTTTCCCCTTCAGATGCTGCTGGAATTACTGTGTTAACAATTATCAAAAAAATACAGTAAACAGAGCTCTGGGAGATGATGTCACACAGGGTCGTCCCCCTCAAGGCGCCGCCATTTTGGCAGCAATCGGGCCGGAGGAATTGAATCGGCTGACTGCCGCCGTGAAGGAGGCTAACCATGGTTGATAACTGCAGAGCCTCAAATTGTACAAAAAGATGTGGAAAAATGAAAGGATCAATGTTCCCCCCTTATTTGCGGGGGTTAGGGACTGGAGGAATCAGCAAATACTCCCCGAAGGATGTCTGTTACCGATCCATCCATACTCATCTAAAACACTCTGATCATACTTTGTAAAACATGAATTAAAGAAAACTGGACTATTGCTCATCATAAAGAGATTTTTTATTTATTCAGAGAAAAAGACTGTACAGCAGCATCAGCATACTTTTTGACGTGTCTCTCCGTGCATTAAAATCAGGAATGTGCTTCCTCCTAAATCAAATAATAAAGACTTGCTGAGGATGATAATTACTCTCCTCGATTATCTCCTTCAATATCTGTGTTTCTTCGGCCGTTTTTGAGTCAGGTAATGGAGAGAGGAGTGCCTCCTCCTTCTGTGTTCAGCTGGGCTCTTCTGTGTGGAGATCCCCTCAGCAGCTCAGCTCCTTCAGATGTAAACATTTCATTCAAGCGTCTTGAGTTAGAAACAGGAATTATATCTGAAGAGGCGAGCTAAGAGGATCAGCGCTGTTTAAAGAGCCAGGAGGAAAACTGAAGGATGGACCGTCCAGCGGTCGGATTCTGTTTGTGCAGCGACTACTTCATATCACGTATGTTACCGTATACAAAGCTTACTTACTTTCATCACCTAATATCACCTAATAATCATGTAAAACCACAGTTCATTGCATGCGATTTGTGGGGATAACAATTAGGGATGTACCGATCAAGTTTTTTTGGGCCCGATCCAATTCCGAGTCAGAGGATTTTGTGTATCTGCCGATACCGGGTCCCCACAAAACATAAACAAATTGAATAAACAGATTTGGGTTGTCCCTTATTTATATGTTTTTAACCTTCTTTTATTGTTAAAAACTTAAATAGAACACTACTATGAACAGCATATATAAACTAGGAAAAAATATAACTATTTTCTTGTTATATAAGTGATAATTAGTCATGTGACAAAGTTTAGTGACTTTAGCTTTAATATCTTTCGAGCTATTGAACATTTTTAAACAAATGTGATTCCTGCCCTCATTTAAAATTCTTAAAAATGAATGGTGACTTTGTTTCAGCATGAATTAGATGATTTTCATTTGGATTTCCCTCCATGTACTGATGTGAATGCTTCACTCAGTCTTTTTAACAGTTATTGTCTTTCCACTTTAGATGAAGTCTGTCCCATTAAAACCAGACTGGGCCCTGTCATAAAAGTATCTCCCTGGATTAACGACAGTATTCGGTATCTAAAACGGTCTTGCAGAAAAGTTCAACATTTGTGGAAAAAAACTCGCTTGCATGTTGATCTCCTTTATCTCAAAGATCTTTTAGTTTCTTTTAATAATGCTGTTCGAGATGCGAGGGCTGCATACTTCACCAATCTCATTTCAAAAAGCAGAGGAAATCCTAAGGTGCTGTTTAACACCATGAGTGAGATTGTCATGCCTCATCCATCTGCTGTCCCCATCCACTCAAATGATGATTGTGAAAAGTTTTTATCATATTTTATTGGAAAAGTCAGGTCGGTGAGAAACTCTCTGAGTCACACAGCTGCATTAGTTTCTGTTCCCAGCCCACCTCGGCCTGTGATTTTAGACACATTTTCACCTGTTTGTCTCCCTGAGCTGGTCAGATTAGTGTCCACAATGAAGTCATCTTCCTGCCCCCTCGATGTGTTGCCAACACCTTTATTTAAAGATGTCTTTCAGTCCATTGGTCCCTGCGTCCTGTCAATCATTAACTTGTCCCTGCTGTCTGGTCAAGTTCCTGAGTATTTTAAAGAAGCTGTCATCTTTCCTCCCTTTAAGAAACGTAGGCTTGACCCCTCCCTCCCAAGCAGTTACAGACCTATACCTAATCTTTCATTTATTTCCAAGATTTTAGAAAAAGTTGTTGCAAAACAACTTATAACTGCTTTAGACAGACACGCCGTTCTCGATAAATTTCAGTCAGGTTTTCGTAGAGCCCACTCCACAGAAACAGCTCTTCTCAGAGTCACAAATGACATCCTGATGCAGAGTGATGAAGGAAACTGCTCCGTGCTGCTGCTTCTGGACTTAACCGCAGCCTTTGACACTGTCGACCATCACGTCCTCCTAGACAGGCTGAAAAGCTCGGTCGGGATATCTGGATCCGCTTTAAACTGGTTCATCTCATACCTCACTGGTAGATGATTTTCTGTGATATCCTCTAAGTTTAAGTCCTCCTCTGCTTCTCTCTCTTCTGGTGTGCCACAAGGCTCTGTTTTGGGACCTTTACTGTTCATTTTATATCTGTTGCCTTTGCAGCACATTTTAAGCTCTTTTAATGACATTTGTTATCACTTGTATGCTGATGACATTCAGCTTTATGTGTCTTTTAAACCTCAGGATGTTTTTAAGATGCAGATTTTACACAGGTGTTTGGATTCGGTCAAGAGTTGGATGAACGACAAGTTTATCCAGCTAAATGAAGATGAAACTGAGGTCCTCGTTTGTGCTCCTGACAAATACCACTCCCAGATAGTTCAGTAGCTTGGTCCACTTGCCTTGTTTGTCAGGCCCTTGTCAGACCCAGTTTTATCTCTTGACTCTCATGTTGCTGCACTTGTTCGTTCTTGTTTTTATCATTTTAAAAACATTGCTAAACTGAGTCCAGTTGTGTCACGTTCTGAGATGGAGATGCTTATTCATGCTTTTATTTCCTCGCGTCTTGACTATTGCGACTCCATCTTCACGTCTCAGTAAAAAATCTCTAGAACGGGTTTAGGTTGTCCAGAACGCTGCTGCAAGGCTTTTAACTAAATCCTCCAAGTATTCTCATGTTACCCCGTTTTTAATCCAACTGCACTGGCTCTCTATCCTCTACAGAGTACAGTTCAAGATCCTGGTTTTGATTTACAGAGCTGTTAATAACCAAGCACAGACCTACATAAAGGACCTTGTGCAGCCGTGCGCTCCCACCGGGTCCCTGAGATCATGTGACCAAGGCTTGTTGGTGGTTAAAAGAACACGGTTAAAAACTAAGGGTGACAGAGCTTTTGCAGCAGTGGCTCCATCTCTCCGGAACTCCCTTCCTCTCAGCCTCAGATCTGTTGACTCAGAGTTTTCTTTTAAAAAGCAGCCAAAGACACATCTTTTTAAAATTGCCTTTTCTTAATTATGTTTTTATTTTGAATTTTTATACTCTGTTTTTATACTTGTGTTTTATTGTGAAGCACTTTGTGATTTTTATCTTGAAAGGTGCTATGTAAATAAAGATTATTATTATTACTTTGACACATATGGTTTAGACAGAGCACCAATTTGTTCATGTTTTTAGGCTAATTTGGAGTTTAGCTAATATTTTTTCAACAGGCTAATGGTTTTGGCTAATTTGGCATTTAGTGGGGATTTTTAGGCTGTTATGGAGTTTAGCTAACATTTTAGTAAAGTGCTAGCTTACTGTATATTGGCTAAGTTGGCATGTAATGAATTTTTTTTAAGTCTGTCTGCTTTTAGCTAATGTTTTAGCAATGTGCTAGATTTTTTTGGCTAATTTTGCATCGTTTTCTGGGCTAATTTGGAGTTTAGCTAATATTTTAGCAATGTGCTAGCATTTTTGGTAAATTTTTACACTTCACCCTTTAACACCAGAGCTTTTTAGACCTTTGTGTTCATTGATTTACTGTACTTTTTTTAATTGTTTACATGATCAATGTAATTCAAGCAGATTCTGAAGGACAAAAGTGGCTCATCGACTTTTTCAAACTGCATTATTTTCATCTGCTCCTGATCCATCACAATTTGAACCACTAAATACTCAGAAATGCTATTTTAATCATAATTGTGAATGTCACGAGAACATGTTAAAAACAACAAAAACACTTTTTTTTAATTGGACTAGATCTTTAACTGCGGTGGACAGATTGTATTTGTCCTGCACTATGACATCTGTGTAAATATATCAAAAACTCATTTTTTGTGTTGGAGTTATTTGTCCTAATTCTTGCTTTGATTCATTTACTTTGTCACGTATTAGGTAATATTAATGCATGCCTGTTAATGTCATGAAGCCCAAATCAATTATGACTGTAAATAAATAAATAATCATTTTTAAAAAATCTGTTTTTTTTTTATTTATTTTTTTATTTACTAAGTTCATGTCTAAAAACTATTGTTTCATCCTGTGAGATTGAAGGTTTCCTTTAACATGACACTCGGCCAGGAGTCATTTTCAAAGTTCTTCCTCCCAGCCTGCCTTGGTTTACAAGGATCCTGTCTTGGAAAAGCGTTTCCCGTCAGCCCCTGAAGTACATGGTTGTTTTAACATCAATTAAAAGCCCTGCACCACTTGCTGAACTGCCCTGGGCTCCATCACATCTTGTTTTGTGATCTTGTGTGGTGATGAGCAACGACAAAAAGCTCGAAAGTGTTTCAGTGCACAACACTCACAGCTGGCTCCTCCAGTCTTAATCTAAAAAAAAAATGAACCCACATTTTTATCTGCCATTACAAAAAATTAGTATGCGTATAAATCAGTAAAATGAGCAGCGAATGCTAATAAAAGTAAAGGATAGGGAGAAAAAGACTAATCATCAGAGGTTCTCCTTACCGCTTCAACAGTAAACAAGCCCAACAGTTACATTCTGCTTCTGCCTGTCTGCCTCTAATCAGCTCTGACAAACCAGATATCTCTGGAGATTTCTCACCACTCGCTCTGACTTGTCGGTTGACTTCTAACTACATGGCAGTTAGCATGGCTTTAAGGTCGATTGCTTTAACAATGGTCTTTTGATATTATTTGCAATTGAGAATGCTCTGACTCAGCTTCCTGATGCTCCCTTAATCTGTTGGTTTAAGCTGTGCACATATGAAGAGGAGTTGAGACGTCAGACTGGTTCTGAAGCAAAAGCTGGGCTAATTATTAAAGAGGCAATGAGACAGAATCTGAATCCAGATAGAAACACTGCCATCTCAGCTGTATTAACAGCTCCCATGAGAAATGTGTTTAAAGGATTTCTTTAGGCTTTTATTTGTTTCTTTTTAAAGACAGTGTTTTCCTGCTCTTCTTGTGTCTTCGTTGAGGAATGTTTTTACATGGCAGGAAGCTCATTTGAGTGCAACATCATGGCTGTTTGTGTGAGCTCAGTGATGCTGACTGCGTGCGTTTACTGGTGCGTTCACATACTTTTGCGTGACAGCTTAAGTAGCTCTGTCTAACAGCCCTGATGCTTCCTGTCATATGCCTTCAGGGCCTCTCTTCAGTCTTTCTCGTCTTTGCTGACTTTTAAAGTGTTCCTCAGCTTTTTTCTCCCAGAGGACGGATGACCAACAAAGCCTTACATTAAACAGAGTAAGAGCCAACGATCCTATGGTCTTTTAAACGAGAATGGGTTCTCCTGACCTATGTGGACCTCCTTTGAGTTGTGCCTGTGAGGTTTAACTTTAAATGTGGTCAACTTTGGTTCTCAAAAATTGCAATTTGAAAGTTGAATTTTTAGGATTCTGTATTCATTAAGATAACACACATTAATAAGAATAAAAAGTAAATACAGTTTTTCTTTGAAACCTTTAACAACAAGACTTCACTGGCCATTTTTAATTGAAAAACAAGAGCAAGCTAAAACAAACTTGTTTTCAATGAAAATCGAAATCCTAATGAGAGACGTGGAGCTGCACTTTTGACTTTATCCGTTTGCCGTTGTCGCTCCATCTTAGCTATCTGAAAAGGGCCGCTAAAAGCTTCAGAAGTGACCGTGAAAGCTCTTGGGAATTTCTAACTCAAAAGAAGCTCAGGGCTGACTCACTTTTAATAGTAATCAAGAGATCAAGAGATTTTTTTATTTGTCAGATGCACAGCTTCCACTGACAACGAAATTATATTCCAGTACAACCCGAACAAGATCAGACATACAACAAGAGGTACACAAATACAGTTC
>NW_023416894.1:272427-313413 GCF_002922805.2 Oryzias melastigma | reverse complement strand
AGATACAAGAAAAAACTACACCATTAACACAGAAGCACATATGCAGACACAACGCAGTACATGAGGATCAGTCGGTAGGAGGAAGTGGCGGGGTGCCTGTGGTTGAGTCCAAGAGTGCAGTTACGTAGCGCACCCTCCAGACAATGCACAGGAGGGGGTGAGTAGAGGGATGGCCGAGGTCAAGGAGGGATGAGCAGCAAGTATCATCCTTTGCACACAGCTGCTGTTTACACTCTGTAGAAGCGGGTATGTTTTGAGAAACCAAGGACGGCGTCCTCAGCCTCTGAAGGGGGGTCCGATTAGATAACATTCTTTGAGGCACCAGCAGTTGTTTGTTCTGCTAGTTGAGTCCTTGACTGGTCTTGTGTTTTTGAGGCAGATTTTGATCCAAAATGTGGGCAATTTAGACCAGTCTACACTCACTTCGGGCAGAAACTCGGTCCAAGTTGGCATTCATCTTTGGCACAAGTTCCAGAATCGCGATTACCCTGCGAGCACCCGCTTGTGAAAGTTTCTCATTGTGAGTCTCTACTCCCCAAAGGATCTTTCCACAGAACACCGACAGATCGCCTCTCTCCGTCTTCCGCTCCCAGACTGCCCGATAAATCAGAAATCCTCCGGTCCCCATTAGGAGGAATCTAATTATCAGAAATCCAAATAGGTACACATCCTCAACATCTTCCACAGACAGCTGGGCCAGACACATCAGCCTCCACTTGCCCCATGGATTGTTGGTGTATCCAGCCGCGTGGGTTCCGTCTGGGCAGGAAGGGTCCGCTTTACCGTTCCTTAGCGTGGAGTAAATTATGTCGATTGAATTCAGAGACCAGCTGATCAGATCCATTTTCAGAGTGCAAAAGCAGTAGTTGCAGCAGGTTGAAAAGTGCAGGCTCTGGGGTAAACAGGAGAAAAGCCTTGGGAGTGTTGATAACAGGAGGAGCGAGAGGAAAAGCGTCTGACCTCGGCGAGAGTCAAGCAGAAAAGGCAGAAAATAATAATAAAAAATAATAATAATAATGCATTTTATTTGAAAGCGCCTTTCAAAATATTCAAGGACACTGTACAAGGTAATTTATATATATATATATATATAAAAAGGACAATAACATCACTTAAAGATAAATAAAAAAAAAACACAATAAATAAGTTGACATCATAATAAAATCAGATTAAAAATGAATGAGCGTCATGACTTTGAGAAAGCAGATTTGAACAGATATGATTTGAGTTTGGATTTGAAAACAGAAAAGTAGTCAACATTGCGGAGGTCAGGAGGCAGAGAGTTCCAGAGTTGAGGAGCCGAGCGACTGAAGGCTCGGCTCCCCATGGTAACCAGGCGGGCAGGATTGACGGAAAGCTGAAGGGAGGAGGAAGACCGGAGAGAGCAGGATGGGGTTTTAATATGGAGAAGATCAGATAGATATGAAGGAGCCATGTTATGGAGGGCTTTGAAAGTGTAAAGAAGAAGTTTGAAATGAATCCTGAAAGTAACCGGGAGTCAGTGCAACTGTTGGAGAACGGGAGTGATGTGGTGGAAGGAGGGAGTTCTGGTAATGATGCGAGCAGCTGAATTCTGGACCAATTGTAATTTATTTAGAGTCTTATTGGGAAGACCAGACAGGAGGGCGTTGCAGTAATCGAGGCGAGAAGTAACCAGACTATGAACTACAATGGAAGCTGATTGGACGGTGAGTGAGGGGCGGAGACGATTGATATTACGAAGATGAAAGTAGGCAGACCGGGTAATGCTACTGATGTGAGATTGAAAGGATAATGAACTGTCGAGGATGACACCCAGACTCTTAACCTGAGGGGAGGGAGAAACCGAAGAGGAGTCAATGGAAAGAGTGAAATTGGAGACTTTGGAAAGGGTGGATTTAGAACCTACAAGGAGTAATTCGGTTTCATCACTGTTGAGTTTGAGGAAGTTTAAGGTGAACCAGGTTTTAATTTCAGACAGGCAGGAGGAGAGGGAGAATGGAGGAAGAGAAGAGTTGGGTTTACTAGATAGAGAGAGCTGGGTGCCATCAGCAAAACAATGAAAATCAATGTTAAATTTACGGAATATATTGCCAAGGGGAAAGAGGTAGGTTATGAAGAGGAGAGAACCGAGAACTGAACCTTGAGGAACACCAGAGGAAATGGGTGAGAGTTGGGATTTAAATGATTTCAGTTGGATGAATTGGGTGCGGCTTGTAAAGTAAGAATTAAACCAACGGAGGAGGGTGGACTTGATAGATGAAAGTCTTTGGAGGAGGATGGAGTGAGATATGGTATCAAATGCCGCACTTAAGTCGAGGAGGATGAGGATGGTGACGAGTCCAGAATCAGCTGCTAGGAGAAAGTCATTTGTGATTTTCAACAGGGCAGTTTCTGTGCTATGTTGGGGACGGAAACCTGACTGAAATGGCTCAAAGAGACCGTTTTGACTGAGATGAAGGTGAAGTTGGGTGGCAACTATTTTTTTCTAGTATTTTGGAGATGAAGGGAAGATTGGAAATAGGACGGAGATTATTAAAGGAATTTGGGTATGAACCGGGTATTTTCAGAATTGGCTTAACAGCAGCAGTCTTGAGGAGTGACGGAACAATACCAGATGTTAACGAGGAGAGGATGATAGCAGATATGAAGGGAAGAAGAGAGGGGAGGCAGGATTTAACTAGGGATGTTGGGAGGGGATCAAGCAGACATGTTGATGGTTTGGACTTTTGAATAAGGCGTGATATTTCACTGTGATCGGGGAGCTGAAAAGATGAAAATGTCTGACTAACAGAAAAGGAATCAGGAGGGATGGGAGCAGGGGATGGAGATGCTGATGGATAGCTTGAATTTTCTGGTTGAAAAATGTCAGAAGAGAATTACAGGTGTCAGTCAAATAGAAATGAGGAGGAAGAGTGTCGCAGGGTTGAAAGATATTATTCATTAAAGAAAAAAGAGTTTTGGTATTTCCCTTATTTGCATCAATCAAATCTGTAAAGTAATTATTTTTTAGTAAAAGAGACCAGGTCCTTGTATTGTAAAATCTGTGCTTTGTATAATTCCTCATGAACAGGAAAGCCAGTTTCTTGGAAAGTCGCTCTAGTTGGCGGCATTTGGCTTTCATTTCATGAAGTTGTGGGGTGAACCAGGGAGAAGACTTAGTGAAGGATACAGACCGGGTTTTAACAGGAGCAAAAGTGTTCAGAACATCAGAAAGGCTGTTATTATACAAAGAAACCAGTTCATCAGGATTGGATGAATGTAGGACAGGAATCTGATATGAGAGGAGAGCATATCCATATTTACATTTTTTATATTTCTGAAGGAGATGAGGCGATTGGGCTTCATCTCAGATAGGGAGAGGGAGATATTAAAAGAAATTAAAAAGTGGTTGGTTACATGAAGTTCATCTTTGGAACAGTTAGTGGGGGTTAACCCAGAGCAGCAGACCAGGTCCAGGGTGTGTCCCTGAATATGGAATTTAACAAGCTGATTAAAACCAAGACTGTCCAAGCATGAACTAAAGTCTCTGGTGAGGGGGAGGAGGAGGCTTTTCTCAAAATGTACATTAAAGTCACCCATGACCATAACATGAGGAGAGAGAGATGACAGGTGAGTTAACAGAGTTCCAAATTGATATAAAAAGTCACTGTTCAGCTTTGGGGGGCGGTAAACCACAGCTACAACAGTTGGTATGGGCCCAGGAAGCATGAAGGCAGTGCACTCAATGGAACTGAAGGAGGGGAAGGGGACCGAGAGGACTTTCCACTTGTATAAATCACCGCGAGACCTCCTCCGCGGCCGGAGCAACGTGGTTGACAGAGGTAAACAAAGCCAGGAGGGGTGGAGTCATTTAGTAGAGAAAAGTCATTGAGTTGTTGCCAAGTTTCTGTCACGCAGAAACAGTCAAATTTACGATCCAAAATTAAATCCTGAATCAGCTGGCCCTTGTTTGAGAGAGAGCGGATGTTGATGAGGCCGAAGTTGACAGTTGAGGTGATTTGGCGTGGAGCAGTCGTGCTCACCGATCTAGGAAGGCTGGAGAGCGCTTGGTGGTCCACAGAGCGTCCGGTGTTGCGGAAAGGGCGACGGGTGGTGGAGGAGAGGAAACGGATGGAACTGGACGTGTCTTCGTGGTAATGTCGCCGTGAGCCACGGTGAATGTACCTTCGGCGAGGCGGGAGCAGGGAGTCCGTCGGTAGGTTGAGCAGAGACGATGGGGCTGCAGGCTGCGGGCGGAGACGGAGGAGCTTAGAGGTGGTGTACTGGATGAGCCCGGCCGCGGGGTGGTGGAAAAGCCAGAGAAGGATGTTAGAGCCGACCAAACGTACAGCTTGCATGGAAACAGCTGACAGGAGAAAGCTTGGGGACTGCAGAATGAGACACGTAACCCCAGCAAAGGGAGTCAAGTCACAGGTTGGAGGAGCAGCGTAGTTTCTCAATTTTCTATTGTTATTGAGGCTTGCGGGTCCAGCAACACGATTAAAAGTAGTCCAGGGACATATTCCCAATGCACAGTCCAAAATCCGTAGCAGAAAGATAGTTTAAAGAAAGAAAGTTACCGGTGAGTAGCGGCAACAATCATGCCAGCGTCCACTCAACCGGGAAGTGGGTAAATCCCACAATCCTTGTGGGTTGATTCACCCATAGCTGCAGGCAAAGAAAGTGCTAAAAGCGCCACCAGGAGGCTGAAAGTAAATTACAGCTGTAGAGTTTTGGAACACCATGGAGAATCAATGGGAAACTGAAAAGGTGTTTAACAAAGCACTCCATGGTTTCTGCAGCCACGACTTGGCGGGACGAAGTTGACCCCCACTTTGAGCACCCATGCTCTAGACCAGGGGTCGGCAACCTAGGGCATGCGTGCCACAGCTGGCACACGGGGGGGAAAGACAGTAGCACGTCAGTTTATGTATTTTTTCGATTTGTAAAGAGTGAGCATCTCTTCCCACAATGATCTTTGATACTCCACAGCGTCACAAGGAAAGGGTCCATTCACGCAGTGCTATGACTCTGACCCCACCCACTCATAAATAATGCAGGTTTTTTCTTTTAACTTTAGTCTCACACAACGCACGTTTCCTTCCGTGTCAAGGTGCCTCCACACCGGCCACGTCGGCGTGCAATCAAGTGCACACTTTCAATGAAAAGTCGATGCAAATGCGTGCACACCAGAATTAGTGGCCTTTGCGTCTAGATCGCGTGTAAGCGCACGTTGCTACGCACGTTTTTAAGTTGGGTCTCAAGCTCTATGTACAAATTGGGAACACATTGAGCGCGCGCTTAATCTTCCACACGGTTCAAGATTTCCAAGGACAGTCGCAGCAGCGCAGAGCTGTGACCAATCAGTGACTCGATTTGGGAGCTGCTTGCAGGTGGCGTCTGCTTCAAAGCACGGAAGTGCCAAACGTGATCACGAAAGAGAAATGAATCATTATGGTTTCTGTCTGGTCGGGTAAATAAGACACCAAGATGGACATTAAAGGAACAGAGTTGTGAAAACAGAACTCTTTAGAAAGATTTGGTGGATTTTCACTGCTTTTACTTTTTCTCTGAGGTTCTTCCTATTGCAGTGGCAGAGGAGCGCTAATGAACAGTAAAAATACAATAGAAGAAGAATCTCCTCCCTGCCACTGTGTGCGTGACCGCGCCGGTCCAGTGTGGATGCATTGTATTTAACTCAGCACTTTTACATGGTTACTTTCTTTTTTATTTGCTATCAATAACTGCATTAAGACTTGAAAATGATGACGTTACAAGCCGGTAAACATAAAGCCCTGATAAACTACTACATTTATATAGTATAAATTAATAAAAACGTTCAGTTTGAAAAAGAAACTTGAATTTGTGACAGCAAGTGAAATGTGCAGAACCAAAGTCTCCCTGCTCTGTCCCATTCTGTACCATCCACACAGACAAATCGATCCATAAACGTCTTTGTTTTTTCCTCGTCTGAGCTGGAATCTGGATCAAAACTCTACGTTTGGATGGCTCTGATATTGCTCACCATCTTTGTTGCATGTTAATGTTAGCTTGGGGGTGTGAAGGGCTGTAAGCTAGCAAGAGAGAGGGTAAATAAAGATTTCATGAGATATCAGTGTGGGGTTAATTCACACAACTCAAGCCCACAACTCAGAGGTGAATTTCTAATTCTGCCGCTCTTTAGAAACTATGTCCTAGAAATTTACAGGATTTTAGATTTTGGCTTGAAACAGCAGAATCATAATGAAAAGACCAATTTAAAATGCTTTGTAAACAGATAAAATATAGTTGGAGTTGGACTTTAAAATGCTTTACAGAGCTGAAACTTCAACAAAAAAACAAAGACTTTTAAACGTTTTGTGATTTTAGTCTTTCATTTTGATTTTTGAAATGCACTTTTGATTGTTGAAACATTTCCTTTTTCATTATTTATGTTACGCCCCACAGGGGAAAAGGTGCAACATTTAGAAAAAAGAAACCAGGAGGGATAAAATAAGTAGCCAATATGAAGGGGAGAATAAATGACAAAATTAACAGACTCAGAAACTCAGGATTTTTAGCATTACAAGATTAACAAACACAGAAACTCGGGTTTTTTAGCAGTAGGTAGGCCTATTAACATAAATACAAAACCAAAAGGCAAATCACAACACCAGGCAAGCACACCCAAAGTCCCAGATCTAAATTTACAAGAAAGGCAACACCAGGCAAAACAGGCTTATATCAGCTGAGGCCGACAACAGGGGCAGGCTGAGGAAACAGATTCCCTCTGGAATTTCAGCCGTCACCTCATCCAGGTTGTGCCACTTCTTTTATATCCTCCCGTCCTGGCCTGGTAATTGGTGAAGGTGAGTGGAGGGAGGAGAGATGGTTTTCCTTGAGGGAGGCGGAGCCAACAACAAGCACTGCTGGCATCTCAAGGAAGCTGTAAGCACAACTAAACAAACAGAAACATACATATACGGACACACACAAGCCTATCAAGCCAGGGGCCGTAACAATTTATAATTTTTTTTTTTTTTTTTTTTTTTAATCCTCTTTTGATTTCTAAAACGTGATGCTTTTTATTATTTGACTTTTGTTTTTAATCGTCATTGAAGTCTTTATAATGTTTTGCGTTGATGAATTTGTTTATGTGATCTAACCTTTAGAGCCACTGTACTTAACCCTAAGACACCAGAAGTGTCACAGTAAATAAATGTTTTTTTTTGGCTTGCCATAAATCTTCTACAGTTCACATGATCACCGTGAATCAGCTGATCCTGACACGGAAAAAAGCGACTATTTTTTCCTGCTTTTTGGTCTGATATACACAATATCACTAACATGGATGCTCATAATGAAACTGCTTTTCTCCACAGCAGGATCTGCCAATTAACGTGGATTACACAAACACTACATAACTGCACTGAGCTGCCATCAAAACGACTCGTTTCCACCGCTTCAGAATCCACTGGAATTACGTTCATCATGTTAACTTCTGAAGAAAGAATGTATCCTAAACACTGGAGCTAAAGCTCTGGTGTTGAAGGATTTTAACAGACTGTTTTTATTCGCTCCACCTGCCGCCAGTGGGCTGGTCAGTTGCCGTTGTGGAAAAAATATTTACGGTAGAACGTGAATTAATCTTTTGAGAAGTGTTCCTCCATCCCTTTAAGAGACGAACCATCAGTTTTGGAGCTACAATTTTAAATTCTCACAGTTGGTTGAGTCCACCAGAGTGCGCTTTACCAACATGTTTGGGCCGAAGCATTGACGAAAATAACGTTCTATTTAGATGGTCTACGAGCCGGACAGAGAAGCGGCCGCGGGCCAGACGGATAATTAGCCAGTAAAGAAATGTGTAGGAAGCAACAGTGGTTATGGGAACGAGCGGTACAGGAGGCTGTGCTACGCAGGGTGGTTATTCAAAGGAGCCTACAGCTCAGCTTCATGGTGAAAAAAAAAAGTCAGTGCCACTGATGTTTTTCTATTATCTCTTATATCATGATGTTTGGACCTGCACTCTAAAAACACTTGGGTTATTTCTTTAACCCAATTCTTTGATTATTCATGTTGGGTTATAATTCTGGGTTACCTTTTTGGAGGGTTACTCATTTTCTGGGTTATTGTGGCTTAATTTCAACCCAGTTCATGCTTTATCCTTAACCAAAATTATTGAGTTATTTTTTGACCCATTAATAAGGTTAAGTATATTATGTGTTTATATATAAGATAACTATAAGATTAAGGCCTATTAAAAGTTTTTTTTAATTAAAATTTACATTTTTATATTTGAAAATGTGAAAATGTTAGAGGATTGAATCAAGGGAAATAAAAAAGAGAAAATTAAGGAAAATATACAAAATGTGCAGTAGAAATACAAACATAAAAAACACACACAATACACGGTAAATTTCCCAGTGTAATATCTTCGTAGTCAAACTGTTCCAACTCTTTCAGAGTCATCACAACAACAGCAAGTGTAAGGCCCCACACCCATTTTCAAGGTGTTGGTGTTAATACTCAGAGTTAAAATCCATCAACTCTGAGTATTAACAGCTGAAAATTTAGCAGTGTTAAATATGTTCATTTACTCTTTAAGAGTTGTTTTAACAAAATAATGTGCAAACTGCCACCTAGTGGTGGTGAATAAATCTGGTGTGGAGAGACGCAGAAAGCTCCGCCCACCTCTTTACATTTGAACCAAACCATACCAGGAGTACGTGACCAACGTCCCTTCAAGTCCACGGTAAGGATGTTTACTATGTACTAAATCTATTTATATTCATTTTTCAAAAATAACTTATGTCACATAACATGTTGGTTGTTCATGCGTTTTTTTTTTTTTTTTTTTTTTTTTTAGCTAGGTCGGTATTTCTACCACTATTTCTAAAGTGCTAATGCTGTCGAGTGAAAAACTAGCTTAAAATGCGCGCCAATTCGGTTCAACTCGAAATTATTATTAAATTTGCCTTATAATTGTTATGAATGTATAGTTTTAATTTAATGAATATAATAGAAATACTCGGAATTAGTTGTGGTTTGAGGAATATAATTCCCATATTTGTAAAATGGCGGTTAAAATCAAATATAACTGAATGTGCAGACAGCACATCATCAGAGTATTTTTTTTTACTTAAATATTTCAAACAAACTCATAGTTTATCCATACTTTTACTTGGTATTCTTGCTCTTTCTGCTATGACAGACTGCAGTAGGGTGGTTAATTCAATTATTTTTACTAACTTAAGTTTAAGTGACTAATTATTTTACGAAGTTGTGCCTGTCATCAGGGAATTGTGGGATGCGATGTTGCGATTCCTGTCATCTGCGTTTTGATTGGTTGGATTAGTTCCGGTTCTTGTCTTGCTTTGAGTTGTCGGAAGAAGCATTGAGTGATGGCAGAAACGTTTGTTCTTCGGTTTCTGGCGCTAATGTTTGGATATTGAGTCAGTGAACTAACGTGAGTGCCTGTTTAGTTTAATATCATTTGTGGTGGCCTTTAATTTCCATGTTAGCGGGGGAGCACTGTAGCCGAGTTAGCCCGCCGTCGTTCTCCTGCGGAAATGCGCCTCGTTAAACTGATTGCACACCGCGTTCAAACCGGTACTTTCAATGAAACGTCCGTCGATTTTGAGCTTCTGTTATCACAACGAAATCTGACCGCGAGCTGACATGAGGGAGAAGAATGTGTATTTTATCATTATACTTTGGTAGACTCGGTGCATTGTTTACTTGTAATTCTCATCTTTAACAAAGCATATAAAGCAGTGGATGCAACTCAGAAATGTCCATATACATTTATTTATTTATTTAATATTGCAGGTCATCACCACCCAGGCAGGTGAAAGAAATCTACGCCGGGGGATTTGTGGTCTTCTTTTCAATCTGAGTGACCTTTCAGGGAGCGTTCATTTCTCCAGGACCGGTCATGTAAGTCACTCAAAAAAAGATGTTTGGTATCTTAAACATTTCGAAAATAATGTTTTCAAATTATTTAACTAAAATAAGAAACAGATACTCTGCTGACAAAGTTTTTTCAAGTTGTGAATGTGAAACTACAAATGTGATGTTTGCTTTGTCTTACAGGACCGTTACTGATGGTGAGAGTGGCACAAGCTACCTGGCATGGAGGATTAAAAACTATTCAGCAATCTGAAGCAGGACGCAGAAGAGCATCACACAGAGGTGACACTACAATTTTGAAAGAGTTAAACAATTTTGGAATTAATTTTCATTTAAATAAAATTTGCTAGCAAATGTATTTGTCAAATATGACCTTTGTTGTGAAGAATGATCTGGAGGAGCATCTCATGATGATCAGATTGGAGGAGCAGCTATATGTCTGTATCTCAGTGATCAATTTTGACAACTTGATATCCTGCATTAGTCTAAGGAGGGAAACAAAAAAATTAAATGAGGATTTTTTTTTTTTTATTTTTTTTTTTTGGTCTTGATCTAAAAAAAAAAGAAAAATGCATGAATACATTCAGTACATTCAACGATCAATCAGCCAGCTTTTGCTCTATGTTGATTTTGGACCTCAGCCTGTCAATTTTGCCAGATAGTCAGTTTTTCCAGTCCAAAAGTTATTTAAAAACGGAGGGCTAAAGAAAGTTAAAAAAAATATATACATTGCTCTCAAAAAGAAGTCACACGAAAAACTACGTTGTCAACAATAACTGTCATGGGAGATTGGTCAATGTTGCAGTAAAGTTGCTGTAAAATTGTGAAGTTGAAGGATGTGCAACAAACCGCAAAGTTTGCTTGAATTTGCTATAATGGTTGCGATCGCAACATTGGGAATTCCTGGATGGACTATAATGTACTTTGTTTATAAGTATTTTTTATAAATAGGAATATCTCGAGTTGAAAGACGTTAACCACTGTTTTTCATTAATGTTCTATTTTTATTATTAGGTTTCAATGACCTGTTGCTTTGATGTGTGTGTGTGGGGGTGTGTGCACATATGTATTGAAGCTTTTCAAAAAAATTAATCTTATTCTTTGTGTCCATCATAGGTTGGAACAAACATTGCGGAATACCTCCAGGGGGTGGAGTCCAGGTCCTATCCATCGGTTCTGGCCCTTGGACAAGTGACGCAAAATTCTTTACAAGCTTTTGCTGTGATGGCTGGTCAGGTATACCCTGAAGATGGACTGGAGCAGTTGGTGTCTGCTTCAAGACATTTTATGTGTTTGATATCAACTACCCCATGCAGTGTGCCTCTTCATGGGAGTTCCTCCAGAAAGTGGTTTATGACATGGAGGGACCAGAATCTAACGAAGTTAAGTTTTTAAAGACTGTCTTAAAGAATGTGAAAGTGTTTTTAAAAAAAATCTGAGTTCATAATAGTTTATGAAAAAAAAAAAATTTATTTGTTACAGATGCTTTTTCTTCTACTTGCAGAAAAATTGCTAACTACAACTTGTTACTGCTGCTTTTTTGAGAAAGCATTTGTCTTCTGTATTTTATTGGTACCCCTTTTTCGGGTTTTATTCTAAATAAATATTTGTCATTAATTCCATGGTTTCTTTCTTGGCGGTGAACATATTTTGGGTTGTAATTTGTGATTTTTAAATGTTTTTTATTGAATGTTAAACATTAGGTTTTATTGAACACAAAGGAGAAAAAGTAGATTTTTAGATTTAACCCAGTATTGAGTCAAATTAACTCAGGAGTTTGGTTAATTTAACCTTTTAAATGGTTTGTTCATTTAACCCAAAACTTGGGTTTGTGGAATTAACCCATGATTATGAGTCAAATAAACTCAAGAGTTGGGTTAACTAGACCTTTAAATTGGGTTGTTAATTTAACCCAATATTTGGGTTGGTGGAAGCAACCCAAATTTGTGAGTTAAAATAACCCAACACAAAGTTAGTCCCTTTTCAACCCTTGGAGTTGGGTTAAAAATAACCCAAGTTGGGTTATTTTTAACCACTGAGTTTTTAGTGTGTGCCTAGCCAACATGGGTGCATGCACCTTTTGTCTAAATGCCTAAAAACATAGTGGCGCGGGTTCAGCGCGAACACGGAGTCACTTTCTCTGCTGCTTCTCCACAGTGGGGAGGGGCGGGGCTCCTCTCACGCGCTTTCTCCACCTGCTCCACAGGTGAGAACACGGGGGAGGCAGAGCGGCCGCGAGCGGAAAAGTCTGAGCTGTATCTTTATTTTCTAAAGTAGACACAGACTGCACGCTGTTTTTAATGTTTGTTTTGGCGGTAACCGCAGCAATCTGTCCAAACACTGCGATAAACGCACCAGATTCTAGCGGAATCATGCGCAGCGTCTGACCGTCCAAATGAGACGTCTAGCGGAATTATTGATACAACAGGTGTGTAAACTTGCGGTACACACGTGGAGCACATGACTAAAGTGTTGATCATCAAAGAGAAGTGCGGGAAATTCTAAAATAAGGAGGGGGAATGAAAATTGATGGCAGAACAATGATCATATAATATTAACAGGATGAAAGCTCATATTGGGCCTCAACAATAACAAATTGTCTGACATAAAATGTAAAATTGATTAAAGTGAATTTGAATTTGAACAATGTTTATGGAGTTATATTTGTGCCACCATATTGCAAGCAAAAGTCATAGTTTTGAGATCAAAATTTTTTAAGTTGCAAACAAAATGTTAAGTTTGTCCAAAAAATTTTTTTTTTTTTTTTGCCTTTGCAACTTTTTTTTGTGTGTGTCAGGACAAAAAAAAAAGTTGCGAACAAACGTTTTTAGATGCGTAGTGGCTCATCTTCCATTCACCCCATCTTTTGATAGATGGAAAATTAAAACAAACAAAAAAAAAAATCAAAAATTAAAACATGCAACAATTTAATACTAAAATACTCTGATAATGATTTTGTCAAATTTGCTAATTGCAATTTCTTTTTATTAAAGTGTTGTCTGTTTTTTTTTTTTCCCAGGACACATTGAGGCAGTTGTTGATGGAGAGGCTTCTTCATAAACTTGAATCTGTTGTTAATCAACAGCCACTAAATTTAGATTATCTGGAGTTTGCCACTCGCCATGAACTCATAGTCTTCAACTCATTCTCTGATCAAACAGGCGATGTATCAGAGATTGTGTCAGCACTCCAGAGCCTCCTTTACCTTGTCCAACAAGAAATGAATGAAAGTGCTTTTCACATTGTTGAACAAGAAATTGAGCAAAGTTCTTGTTCTGGCCACTCTAAGATTGTAATCGAAAGAGAAAAGCTAAAAGATTTGTTAGACACTCATCTGCCCATTGGATGCATAGCTAAATGCCTAGGAGTTTCCCGAAGGACAGTGTACAGGAGGATGCAAGAGTATGGGTTTTCTGTCAGAGGCTCATACAGCATTATGACTGACCAAGAATTGGACGGAATTATATCATCTCTTAAAAGTCATATGCCAAATGCTGGTTATCGAATGGTTCACGGACATTTAATTTCAATGGGACTGCACGTTCAGTGGTGGAGGATGAAGGCATCTATGCATCGTGTTGATGCAGCAGGGATCTTCTCACGGCTCACAGAAGTAGGATGTGTTGTCAGAAAATGTTACTCTGTGCGAGGTCCACTATCACTTGTTCACATTGACACAAACCACAAGCTCATAAGGTAAATAAAAGAACACCTCTCAGCTTCAATTGCAACAGTTAAGAACGGTCTCAAAATTGTTTTGCCCATTATACTATTGCGCATTCATTAGTGAACATTTGCCCAAAATGAACCCAGACCCAGTTTTAGTTTAAAAAAAAATATATATATATATATATGTATATAGAAAATAATGTAGAAAATGCCACAAATCAAGTTGATCACAGACACATTTCTAATATTTTTCTGTTAAACTGATATTACGAGTTCTTATTTAAATATGTCTTTGAAACGATTTCTAAAATGGTATTTGTTACTTGCAATATCCTTATAAACAATTAAAACAAAGCAGATCAACATTGCTTTCTTTTTCACAGGTACAATATAGTGATATTTGGTGGAGTGGATGGCTATTCAAGAAAGGTTTTTTTTTTTTTGTAATCTTCATGTGTTATAACAAAATGTATATAATGTTTAGAGTTAACATTTTTTATATCATTAGTTTTTTAATCATGTTTGTCTTACCTAGCATTAAAAGCTATTATTAAATTGTTATATTATTTTTAGTCATTTCACAACTGATTGTTTACTAAACAACTTACTTCATTCTCTCAAATGAAGAAATGTTACAAAATCCTGTAAGAATTTAATGTGGTTTATTTGGTTTTATTGCAGGTTTTGTACTTGAATGCTGCCACAAATAACAAAGCAGAAACAGCCTTCTCCTTCTTTTTAAGAGCCTCTGAACTTCTTGGTGTACCATCAAGGTAGTCTAAGCTAATGCAAATTGATCTGTATAAGGTTTTAAGAAAAACTATTAATGAAACATTTGTGTGTGTCAGGGTAAGGGCCGATCAAGGTGTGGAAAACCTCGACATTGCACATTTCATGTTTGCCACACGGGGAACAGGGAGAGGAAGTTTCATCTCAGGGAAGAGTGTCCACAATCAGAGGTTGGCCTTTCTTGTTATACCTACCTAATTTTTTTTTGTTATTTTAAATAAAAGGTGCTGTTTATGATTTTTTTATTTGTTTTTATGTTTATGGATTTTTACAGAGTAGAGCGACTTTGGCGAGATGTTTGGACTGCAGTCACCAGCAAACATTATGATGTTCTTCACACTCTGGAGGAAAATGGACTGCTCGACATCTCTGATGCAACTCTTCTGTTTGGTGTGCACTACATCTTCCTTCCTCGGCTCCAGGCAGATCTGGACATGTTTGCTAAAGGATGCAACAATCATCCTTTAAGGACAGAAGGTGGTGTCACCCCTGAACAGCTGTGGCATATTGGCCACATACAAGACCTGGATGAGAGCGAAAGACTTGAGGTACTGCTATAAAAGTATTCAATAAAAATTTATGAGCAGCTGTTTACTCTGCAAAAGTTAATTTAGCTACTACTGCCATTAACAATAATTCTCATATCTAATTCTTCCATATTACCTTTCTAAAACCTCAAGTTTGCTGGTTATTGTTCTACAAAAGCCCTAACATAATCTACATATATTGATGTAAAATTTAAAAATCTTGTAACTCTGAGAAACTGTTCATACCTTTCCATCAGTCAAAATTATTGTGTTTTACATCCTGCTTTGATGCTGTTGTCTGTTTTTTTAAGAGTGACACGAGCATGTTTTCAATTGTAAACATTTTTGAAGACAATGAAAAAATCAAAGTAATAGTCAAAGGTTTATTTAAAGTCCCTCTCTGAGTAAAATCATGTTTTTTTGAGTTTTTAACATGCCTGTGTGGCATTTTTCTTACGAAAGAGGACAAATCTAATAAGATATCATGTTTTTCCATTTCTTATTATTTCTCCTTTTAAATTACTTTACAAAACAAACTTTAAGACACTATGTTAACATTTCCATTTGGTTACTGCTGAAGTGACTAATAATTTTTGCTATCTTACTGAATTTTAAAGGATCTACAGGAACCAGGTGTTGACTGGGAGGGTGTTGTGCTCCAAGAAGACCCTGACAGTGGAGTTGTAGTTCCTGAAGTGGAATGCCCCCTGAATAAAGAAACCCTGGAAGTTCTAACAAGAAGCATAAACCCTCTGGAACACTCCACCTCAAATGGTTATGACCTTTATTTACAATTTCTGCAACATGTGTCAAACCATTAACTTTTCAAGAGAAACCATTGCAAACACAGTTTATACATTGACTAAAAACAAACCCTGCAGAAAGAACGTCGACAGTGCAGTGGTAAATGCATTAAAACTTTACATTCATTCTGTTCATGTTGTAACAAAAGAGTAGAACATAAAATATAAGTTAAATAAATGCCCTGAACTGAAAGACCTTGCTTCAAAAATAAAGATCAATCTAAAAAGAAATTAAACTTGTATGGCTTTCTTGGCATTCTATATATTAAAACTTATTTTTGAAATTGTTTTTATGAAAAAAAAGTGGTTGAAAGAATTTAAACCCTGTGGAATCCACCACCATATCGAATTGCTTCCCTCATGAGTCTGACAAACTCTGCATAAGTGCTCAGATGCTGTACGGGAAATGTCACAGTTTTTGTGCACGCACTAACAATTGGGTAGCATATTGAGTGGTTTCCAAATCGTTCACTGCAGTTGTGATCAAAATCACAAATTATTTTGAAATGTCTTTTTTCATCAGGGAGGATGGGGATGTGTGATTGCCCAGTTAACCACTGCAGCACATCCTTGATTCCCACAGCTTCAGCTTCATTTCCTGGGTCAATTCTTTCACCTGTGGTGGGAATGTTTTAATATTAAAAACAACAAAATAATTCATCAAGTAAAAGCATTTAAGAATTAAAAAAAAAAAACATATTTTACCATAATATTTTCATGTTTACTTATAGAGAGCCATCATTCCAAAAATTCAGATTATCTCTATTGTACATTAACAATGGATGAGATAAGTTACCAGCATTATGCATGTATTTGTCACAAACTATACATGTAAATGCCATTTTTATTTGGAGGTTTAAGAGTGTAAAAGGAAAATTTTCCTTCAAGAGGCCATATCACAAAAAATTCTACTTTTTGAGCTTTTAAGTGTGTTTCACTGTTCATTCCTCTCTATAAAAAACCTCAAAGCAATATTTTGATCCGTTCATACATTTAATAGTCCTGCACTGTCTGCAGCAGCCCCTCCCTTACCCACAAAAACAAGCTGGTCCTCATGATCTGACATCACAAGCTGAGAACCGGCCATCCAGGAAGAGTCTGCAACGCCCTCAGGCTAAGACACTAGCAGCTCAAATTTGCAACCCCAACATGCTGATGCGGACTGTCCGCTGTTGAGGTATCTGCACATGTTGTAATGAACTAAACGTATCTGAGGCAGGCGCAAAAAGACAGGGATACTTGGAAGACGGAATGGGAGAAGAGAGCAGACCATTTCCTGGTGGAATAGGCGGATGATGAATCGAAAGAACTGGTTTAAATGTGGATTATTGAGGAACGGCAGACAGCTAAATCTATCCACATTAGAGTGACAAGGAGTTGAAATGTTCATCAGGTGTTGTCTGCATTTTTTGATGAAACTTAACAACCTTCTTTTATCATTAAAAACTTAAGTAGAAAACATCTGAAGTAGCTATAAAAACAAATAAAAATAGAACAAATATGAACGATGAAAAAAATTATTATTTTAGCATTATATAAGTAATAATTATTCATGTGAGAAACTTTAGAGACTTTAGCTTTAATATCTTTAGAGCTATTGAACATTTTTAACCAAATGTGATTCCTGTCTTCATTTAAAATTCTTAAAAATAAATCATGACTTTGTTTTAGCATGAAGTTGATGATGAGTGTTGATGGCTAGCTGATATCATCAGAACCATTTATTATTTTATTTTTAAGATTATTTGATCCTTTTTTAAGCACTTAAGACATCACATTTTTGGTTTTATTAGCACAATAGTTAATTTTCTTAACACTTTTTCTTTATCAGAGAAATGAAACAGGCATAGGCCCTGTGACAGACTGACGACCTGTCCAGGGTGAACCCCGCCTTCGGCCATCAGTAGCCGGGATAGGCTCCGGCACCCCGCGACCCGAAAGGGAAGAAGCGGCCGAGAAGATGAATGGATGGATGGAAACAGGCATATCAAAGGACAGCTCGGGTCCTCGGGGGTTGAATCAGGGAGCTAGCATTAGCTTAGCACAGTTAGCAGCTGCTGTGCAGCACGAAGAGCTTCAAAAGAAACAAAAACTCTGTCTTTTTCTGCTGAAACGCCTTTCTAGGTTGTTGTTTACGTTCAGACAAACCAATAAAGACACTTGCTGACAGTTTGAAGCGTTTTTAAAAGAGTTATTGATCCAGAAGTCTGAATCTGTGACCACATCACTAGCTTGACTGGATCGTTTCTGTGTTAGCCGCCATGTTTAAACTGCTGCTGGATTCTGCTGTGTTTTACAGCAACAACATTCTGTGATCTGTTCATGACATGCAGACATCTAGTGGAGCATTTATCCAGAATAATTAGATTGAAATATAAAGTGCTGATCATGATAAGAATAAATGAAATATCCGATACTGATCGGGGGACAACTCCTGATTGCAATTGAGTCATCAATCATGTGATCAGCCCCAATTTCCGATCACGCAATTGGATCGGGACATCCCTACTCAGAAAGACTTCAAAAATCATGGTATGGTCCCTTTAAAATCAAAAATTTGTCATAAACATGTACTTTATAGAATGATAGCTCATTAAAATAATTTTAATATTTTACAGTGAGTGAAAACATTTGTTTTTATTTGCTATTTGGTTTATGTGTGTCATTTTACATCTTGGTACCTGATGTTTCAGTCTCCTGGCAGAAATCTTGAAGGAAGTTCAGAATTCTTCTCTCAGACCTTTCTCTGGATGTTCCCCTTTCACTAAATTGCGCTTCGCAGCTCATCATGATGAAATCGGCATCCGGCTGTCATCATTCAAAAAATAAACAAAGTGGAAGGACGACATTCTTAATTTGATAAGGCAGTGAAAAAATGTAAAAGTAGCAGAAAAAGAATGACCACTAGATTAGTAAAAATAAAAACTGTCAATTATTGCCCACCATAACAATGTTTCCGGGAACAAACAGTGGATGGCATGCGTCAGGATACATCTCCATTTGCTTCACCAAACCATAAAGCTCCATGCCCTTTCTTAGCTGCTGGAGCATTGGGATGAGCCTTGTTGTTGAATGGAGGATTATAGCACTTTAAAAAAAGACAAACAAGTCAGATTCAGGTCTGAAAAGTTTACTAACTCAAAGAAAGAAAAACAAAGTTCAAACCGAATTATGCTTTTTTTAGTTTCTGGCTTGATGTGGCTCGTGTATCCACAGTCGCTAATGTCATCTGCCAAAAGCATCAGAGATTGTGCATCAGCTGCATCCTCCACCTGTGAATCCAAGTTTTTTTTTAGTCTAGGCAAATATCTGGAGTAAGAAGAAAGTACACATATTGCAAAAAAACACCCATAATATTAAACAAAATAGAAAACTGAGGGAAATAACAACATATAAAATACAAATAGAAAAACTGTAAAAACTAAACTAAATAATTGAAAATCAGTGTCTGTTTAGTAATAAAATGGCCTGGCCCAGCATACATATCAATGTGGGCCCCGTATGGTTTACCTTTGAGCTGAATTGGTGTCTCTCAGGTGGGTTTGTCCCTGGGTTCTATGGTGACCTCATCTGTGTTTGCCTACACTGGCTTGAATGACCACGCAGACTCAGTAGTCTGTCTCGCAGGACAGCGGAGCTCACCAACTCGCTACGCTGTCTGCCAGGCAGCTTGTTTGCTTGCTACGCTGTTCACCGGGCGGCTGGTTAGTGTAGGGACCCAGACCACTCAATCCCCACCCAAGCCACTGTAAACAAACACTTCCCTTGGAACCCAGGGACAAACCCACCTGGGGCCCACCAATTCAGCCCAAAGGTAAACCATATGGGGCCCACATTGAGATTTAGGCTGTAATGCTACATGTAATCACATACATGAGATTTCAGTTGCCACTGTTTAAATTGCTCTTTTATAATTATTTTTTTATTGCCTTTTCAACATGTTTTCAAACATAAACGTTTATTTAAAGATGAAAAACATGTACATTGTATCATTGTAATAAATATATGCTTCCAGAAAGTTTAACCTTTGTTAGATGTGCCCGGAGAGATAGACTTATGACCAATTAGTGACAGGTTTAAAAAGACAATTTTTAAAAAATACTTTACAAGACCAAAATTCTCTGTTGCCTTGGAACTTCAAAGGGTGGATGTTAAGTTAAAGATCTATTTCTCTAACGTTCTTCATAGAAAACTTGGAATTGTTGACCAATTGAGATAAAGTGCAACTGTCTGAAACATTGTTTGTAATAGTTTGAAAAATCTCATGTACTCCATTAAGAAAATATTCATTCAGTCTAGCCACAAAAATACTGGGTTCAAAATAACATAAGTTTAATATTAAATTTAAGTTAAATTCGTTTGCCATTCCATCTTTTCTGTTGACTAATCAGATTATTAGTGTTTTCTAGAAGATTTTACAGTTTCCACTTATGTCATCTATCATTACAATAAATACATTTTCCGTTTCTTTTTGTACGGCCTGCTCAACCTTATATCTGCCTAGAATAATATTTAATCTTTCAGTTTGAAGGCCAGATTTAAGCATTTTTTTAAAGGAATTTACATAATGAATTTGTTCATTTTCCGTGATTTCCCTTTTTAAAACTGAAGAATAACTAGTGAAGCTAAAAGATCACAAAATTCATCAGTGTCATTCACATGAACAAACAAATCAAAATTGTTTAAGGCCATATAATTGTTTTTGATAAAAACATTTCTAGGTGTTCAGTAAATAAAAATGGATGAGTGATCTGACAGACCATAAAAGTTAGAGGTTTGTGTGATTTTTTTTTTAAATTAAAATAACACAAACACGTATCTATTCTTGTTTCAGGACAAGTTGTTATCCTAGTTGGATCTCTGATCATATGTTTAAGACTAAAATAATCTGTTTGCAAAGTCCCTTAATTTTTTTTCCGAAATGTTGGTAATCTTAATAAACAAACTCCCTTGAGACAAAAGAAAATGTTCAATGGTTAATAAAAGCTCAAGCGAATTATAGTAAAAGTATTGTGACATGCTGCTGGATACTTACTCTTGTGATGAGGAAAGAAGATTCCCGATCCGTCACATCTTTCTTTGACAAAGAGCCGAGATCAATCTCTCCGTGACAAAGAAATCTGTTGCACCACTCTTTAAGGAACGCAGGAGCTGGACCACCTTGTGCTATGCTGACAGCCATTATTTCACCAACAGTCCTGTGTTCGAAAATTCAAAGAAATATTGTGCATAAAGGTTTTTTATGGGGGCTGCACGGTGGCGCAGTGGTTAGCGCTCTCGCCTCACAGCGAGAAGGCCCCGGTTCGACTCCCGGCTGGGACCTTTCTGTGTGGAGTTTGCATGTTCTCCCCGTGCATGTGTGGGTTTTCACCGGGGACTCCGGCTTCCTCCCACCGTCCAAAAACATGCTTCATAGGTTAATTGGTGACTCTAAATTGCCCCTAGGTGTGAATGTGAGAGTGAATGTGTGTGATTGAGGCCCTGAGACAGACTGGCGACCTGTCCAGGGTGTACCCCGCCTTCGCCCAACAGTAGCCGGGATAGGCTCCGGCACCCCCGCGACCCCGAAAGGGACAAAGCGGTCAGGAAAATGGATGGATGGATGGTTTTTTATGTTTGAAATACTATAATATGAAGGAGCCATCTGTGTCGAACCTGAAATTTTCATTGTCGAGGTCTGTCAGCGAGTACTTAGGATTTTTACCCTGGGTTTCAGCGCCTTCAAAAAACCTGTTCTCAATACCTGAAATCATATCTGGTGCAAAACAAGGAGACTTAAGTTGCAGTTTATACACAAAGCTTTTTGTTTGTGTAAATTGGGTTGTAGATTACTTACCCGTCAAAAATTCTCTTTTCATTGCTCCTGTATCAACACCTGCCTCCCCAATGTACACAACTTTCAAGGTACCAGCAGGGGATGAAGATTTTTTCCTTTGCCATTGCAGAATGCCTCTGTCTGGAAGTCCCTCTCTGTCCACACACAGTTTAAATTCCATATTCTTGTTGACTTGTTTTGAAAGGTGATGCAATACATCTTCCGTTCTTTAAGACAAAACCACATGAACATGTAATTTTAAATATCTGTAACAATAAAATCATTTTAAAAGCATATACTAAATACAAAGTGAATTAAGTGACTTAGAAAAACTATTTAATAAATACTTTCAGTTCAAGTCCAAAGTCTTCTCCCTACTCCTACATTTAACCTTCCAAACAGATAGTTATGGAAAAATAGTGTCTTCAAATTGAGATGCTACCAACCATCTATGTTATCATCAATATTTGCTGGTCATCTAAATTTTAGCTGCTGGATCTACGAATATACATTAGTTTAATAACTTTAAAAAGTAATGCAAGTCATTACTTTATTAAATGTAAACTTTTGTGCTTCAGAACACTCACGTAAAGAAATGCACTTCTTTTTGATCACCCTCACAGAAGAGGGATACAGAGCCATAAGTCCCCACAGCTGCCACTTAGAAAAACAATTTTGGACAACACTAAAGGGTCAAATGCCCCTACAGGGAATGGAATCTGGAGGGGTAGGGCAATAATTTCAATTTGACTTTTATCTTCCTAATTTAAAAACTAACCTTTGTGGTGTCTGTACTCTGGCCTCTAAAGAAGAGTCTTGGACCCCTGCTGCAAGCATTTCCTGTTCTGAGCTGTGGATAGTCAACATTGCAATGGCATATCTGATCAAAAACAGTTTTACCTCCCTACATGCATAAAGAAGAAAAAGAAAATCTCACCTCTCTCCACAGAGACCAGCATGCACATCAATGTCTTGTTCAGAAACGTTCTTGGAACAAATTGGGAAAACCACCTGAAGAATGGAAATAAAGGTAAATGTGGAAACAGCTATTGTAGTTGCAAAAAACACTTATAAACTTCAGATTTAATAAACATTATATTTACCTCACATTTGTTCTCTACAACTAACAAGTCAGGTTCCTGTAAATTCGAGAAAAACAATATTTAGTAGAAAAAAAAAACAACTTTGAACTTCATTGCATTTTATCTCACCTCCTCCTCCTCCGCATCGGTCTCATCTGAAGCAGATTTTCCACTGCATGTTTTAATGTGCACTGCAAGCATCTGAAGCGGCATTACTTCATTACACTGGTAACAAGTCATCTTTGACATCTTTGAAAAATGTTGTGAGTCAGGAGGCAAAGGAGAAGTGTCTAAAGTTTCCTGAAGAGGCATGATGTATAAAGTGGTTTTTCCACCACCTGATTGAGTTTTGAGAGCTTTGGCAGTGTACCCCTCTGCTTCAGGTGGTATAACACTGAGCTTTCGCTGACCATTTCCTCCTTAATTTGGAAAGTAAACAGAAACCTGTTAGTCGATTATTAAAAATGCATGACCCATATGTAACATAACACTGGTATTGTTTGACAATTTCATATTTAAGTTTTCATATAGCAACATGTTGTAGTACAGTTAAAAAAAACTCCACAAAAATGGTAGTTAATGTAAACTTCTTTAATTTTTTTTATTTTTTCTACAAACCTGCCAAAGCCATTGTGCTGGATAGGATTACTCCTCACCAGCAGAGGGCGCTGCATTGTTCTGGAGTGAGAAGTTCAATGACTGTAGCCAATAGGGGGAGCTCAAGCTCATCATCAGGAAGTTCCACCCTCATGTTCACTTCAATCTACAGATGGCCAAGGAAAAGACAGAATCTAAGCCCATCCTTGTTGTTGCTCACAGAAAGCATTGTTTGTGAGTATTTATTTTAGTTATATCAATGTGTTTATCTAGTTAACTGAGATTATTTTCTGTAAATGATTTTTCTAATGCTAATTTGGAATTAGCCCCTCTACTGCTGTTATTTAGTTTATTCATCATTTATTTTGCAATGTTTATTGTTCTGATAACAAAGAAATATGTTTAAGCAGTTTGATACACAGTAATTCTAAGACAAAATGTATGTTTATTTTACAGTTTACTCTTTGTACTTGTGGAGCACGTCCAAATTAAAGGGACAAACGCATGTCACGTGTGCAAGAGTCATCTGTCTGCATAGCTGCACCCCGGTGTGATAGTGAGGGCAGAACAGTAAAAAACAAGATTCTCTCAACGCAACATGTCTGACAAGGATTCAAGTACCAGCCCAAAAATGTTTCAAATACAAGATGAAGAAGGTATGTCTGTTTATACTCACACTTCAAAATCATCAAGAAGTTCAAGGAAATCTGCCGCAAGTATAGCTTTAGTCAACGCTCGCGCTAAAGCGGAGGCAGCACGAGCCAGAGCAGCATTTGCACAAAAAGAGATAGAAATGAGAGTGAAGAAGGCAGAGCTTAAAGTGGAAGAAACACGCATTGAAGCCACATTGGACGCGCTTCATCAACAACGAGAGGCAGAAGCAGCTCTTGCTGAAGCAAATGTTTACGAGGCTGCAGCAAGTGATTTAGAAGTAGCCCGCCTCAGTGATGCATTTTCTCAGCAATTCCAGTCATTAGAACGGACTAGAGAGTACGTGAAGGTCCAGTCTTCCAGATTGAAAGATATAACTCCACAAAAGGATGTAAAACTTCCAGATGAGCCAATTCCAACTACATTGCATTATCCCCCACAACAAAGTGAACTACTTGACCCACGTGTACAGCCTTATGACACTCATAAAGATGTGAAAAGTTTTCAACCAGCCAAATCTTCTTACCTGCACAATTCATCAGCAGACTTCCCTGATCCTCGACGTCCTCCACAGGAAAGAGACAACATTTCTGACCTTACCAGATTCCTGGCCAGACGAGAGCTGTTGACTGGCGGACTCTCCAGATTCACAGATGATGCTGGTGATTATTGGACATGGAAATCTTCATTTGAAAATGCCATTCAAGATTTGCACCTGACAGCTAGTGAAGAGCTGGACTTGCTGACCAAGTGGTTGGGTGAAGAATCCTCACAACACGCTAAACGTCTCCGTGCAGTACACATCAACGACCCAACGGTAGGATTGAGTACAGTATGGCAAAGATTGCAGGAGTGTTACGGTTCTCCCGAAGCACTTGAGAAAGCGTTGTTTGCTAAATTGGTCCATTTTCCAGTTTTAGGGGTATGCACCAATCCTTCACTCCAGCAGCTAAAGTTGTCAGATATCCAGGAAGACATGAAAAGACACTGGGGCCCATTTCAGTCAACAGGACAAAGGTGATTGATTCTACCTCCAATCAGCACTCAAACAAAATGATTGAAGATCCAAAGACAGAGTGTCCAATACATAAAAAACCTCACGCTCTCTCAAGATGCAGGGCTTTTAGGGCAAAACCCCTTGAAGAACGCAATGGATTTCTAAAGCAAAACCAGATATGCTTCCGATGCTGTTCTTCAGTCAGCCATCAGGCGAAGAGCTGTAAGACAGAGATTACATGCACAGAATGTGGCAGTAATTTACACATTTCTGCACTCCACCCTGGCCCAGCTCCATGGATCACAATGGCGCCTACAGTCTCCATTAATGCTCATGGCGGGGAACAAGGACAGGATCTGGAACCATCCACAGCCACATCCACATGTACACTGGTGTGTGGGAATGAGAGAGCCGTGCGCTCATGTGCTAAGATCTGTCTAGTCAACGTCTACCCCAAAGGTCAACGCGACAAGAGGCTCAAACTGTATGCCATATTGGATGACCAAAGCAATAAGTCCCTCGCCAGATCAGCTTTCTTTGACACCTTCAATGTATCAGACCACTATTCCCCCTACACACTTAAAACTTGTGCTGGGGTTTCAGAAGTCACAGGGAGAAGAGCAACCAATTTCATTATAGAGTCAGCCAATGGACAGTCTCGACTCTCTTTGCCTGCACTCATCGAATGTGAAATGTTTCCTGACAGCCGCGATGAAATTCCGACTCCTGAAGTAGCTCGTCACCACCCTCACCTCATGGACATTGTTGCGGAGATTCCATCACTGGACAGTCAAGCAGAAATACTGCTGCTCCTAGGCAGAGACATTATCCAAGCTCACAAGGTGCTAGATCAGCGAGATGGATCTCCAAATTCTCCATTTGCCCAGAAGCTAGCATTGGGCTGGGTTATCGTCGGAGAAGTTTGTCTCAATGGCACTCATAAACCCGGAAATGTCAGTACTCTCAAGACTAACATTTTGACAAGAGGAAAACCAAGTCATTTCTCACCATGCTTGAACAGCATCAAAGTTCATGAGAATCTGAGCTGCAACCCTCCGTCAAGGCACACGAAGCATCCCTCTAGTGGTCAAGCAAAGCAGAATGCAAGAATGGACAGCACTGGGGAGCAAGTGTTTGAATACACCAGTAGAGATGAAAGACCATCCTACTCAATCGAAGAGCGGACCTTCTTGCAAGTAATGGAGAAGGAAGTATTCCAAGACAACACCAACAGCTGGGTGGCTCCTTTACCCTTCCGTTCTCCAAGGCCAAGACTCCCAAACAATAGACAACAAGCTTACCAACGTCTTTGTTCAGTTGATCGTCTGCTAAGGAAACGACCAGTCATGAGGAAGCATTTCGTGGAATTCATGCAGAACATATTCAACAACAAACATGCCGAGTTAGCACCGCCTCTGGAGAAGCAAGAGGAATGCTGGTACCTTCCCTTCTTTGGCGTTTATCACCCTCGCAAACCAGATCAGATAAGGGTGGTTTTTGATTCAAGTGCACGACACCAAGGAGTGTCCCTGAATGACATTCTTCTCACCGGTCCTAACCTCAACAACAGTCTGTTGGCCATCCTCATGCGATTCCGTAAGGACAAAGTGGCAGTCACTGCTGACATCAAACAGATGTTTCATTGTTTCCTGGTCCGTGAGGATCACAGAAATTTCTTACGGTTTTTGTGGCACCAGGACAATGATGTAGAGAAACCCATAGTCGAGTACCGCATGAAGGTCCATGTCTTTGGAAACAGTCCATCTCCAGCTGTAGCAATATACGGGCTAAGGAGAGCATCTCAGGGTCAAACCGATGACACCAGTACTCAGCAGTATGTGGAGCATCACTTCTATGTTGACGACGGTCTGATTTCTTTCCCGTCTGAAAAAGAAGCCATCGGTGTTCTCAAAGCAGCTCGAGACACTCTCGCTGCTTCTAACTTAACATTGCACAAGATTGCCTCCAACAGTGTCGACGTAATGAATGCATTTCCAAAGGAAGATCTGGCCACTGGCCTGAAGGACCTCGACCTTGGAACTGACTTCCCGCCCATGCAACGGAGTCTTGGGATAATTTGGGACATCACCAGAGATGTGTTCAGCTTCCAAGTGTCAGCGGAGAAAAAACCTTACACTCGGAGAGGGGTGTTATCCACAGTGAACAGTTTGTACGACCCTCTTGGGTTAGCTGCTCCAGTCGTCATTCGTGGCAGAGCCTTACTGAGAGAACTTACGATGGAGCAAGGCAACTGGGATGACCCACTCCCTGAAGGGAAACGCGATAAATGGTGCGAGTGGACAAACTCTCTGAAAGAACTTGAGAAGGTCGGTGTCCCACGCATGTACACGAACACATCTCTCAGCACTTCAACACATCGCGAGCTCTGCATTTTCTCAGATGCCTCCACAATGGCAATTGCAGCAGTAGCCTACGTTAAAGTCACCAATATTCAGGGTAAGAGCGATCTTGGATTTGTGTTTGGAAAGGCCAAACTAGCTCCGCAACCAGAAGTCACTATTCCAAGACTCGAACTCTGTGCAGCAGTGCTGGCAGTGGAGATTGCAGAGTTGCTGGCGGAGTGTATGGACATTCATTTCCACTCTGTGAAGTTTTTTACAGACAGTAAGGTCGTACTTGGTTACATACGTAATGAATCAAGAAGGTTCTACGTATATGTAAGCAACCGTGTGCAGAAGATCAGGAGGTCATCCTCCCCAAAGCAGTGGAACTATGTCCCCACAAATGCAAACCCAGCAGACGTTGCATCAAGGTCAATACCCGCAAACAGCCTGATGTCCAGCATGTGGCTAAAAGGACCAGACTTTCTGTTGAAACCAGCTGAACAGACAGATGGTAATGACACGCATTTCGATCTGATCAGTCCAGAGTCCGATCCAGACATTCGCCCAAATGTGACCTCCTGTGCAACAAAGACAGTTGAAGCTCCCCTAGATGTTACACGTTTTGAGTCATATTCATCTTGGAAGTCACTTGTGAGAACTATCGCAAGACTGATACACATTATAAGCTCCTTCAAGCAGAAAAACACAGGAAATTGTAAAAGGGGGTGGCATATGTGCAGAAACGTAAGCCCCGAAGATCAAACCAAAGCAAAGTTCGTCATCATACGCAGTGCACAATACAAGGAATTCCCTGAAGCCTTTGTTCAGCTTTGTGCAGGAAAAGAGCTGCCAGAAAAGAGTGGATTAAAAAAGTTGTCCCCCTTTTTGGACAAAGCTGGCTGCTTACGGGTTGGAGGTCGTCTCACACAGGCTGACATTGAAAGTGATGAAAAGAACCCACTCATCATCCCTCGAAAACAACACATGTCCGTTCTACTAATACGACATTATCACCAACAAGTTCAGCACCAAGGACGTCATTTCACAGAGGGTGCTGTGAGATCAGCTGGGTTTTGGATCGTTGGAGGGAAGCAATGCATCAGTTCTGTCATCCATAACTGTGTCATTTGTCGGAAACTTCGATGGAAGACAGAAACACAAGAAATGGGGGACCTTCCAAAAGACCGTCTCAGTACCCAGCCTCCTTTCTCCTACGTAGGCCTTGATATATTTGGACCTTGGAGTGTTACTGCAAGACGTACTCGTGGAGGACACAGCAGCAGTAAACGATGGGCCGTCCTTTTCAGCTGTATGAGCACCAGAGCCATTCATATTGAGCTGGTGGAGTCCATGGATGCCTCAAGTTTTATCAATGCACTGAGACGATTCGTTTCCATTCGGGGACCAGTGAAGCAGTTCAGGTCTGACTGTGGAACCAACTTCGTGGGCGCATGTAAAGACCTTGGCATCAGTTCCACCCACTGCAACAGTGCAAAGATCCAGAACTTCTTGACTGAACACGAGTGCACCTGGGTCTTTAATCCCCCTCGAGCCTCTCACATGGGGGGCAGCTGGGAACGTCTCATTGGGGTGACAAGACGCATACTTGACTCCATGTTGATGAACATCTCATCAAGACAGCTTTCCCATGAAGTGCTGTCAACCCTCATGGCAGAAGTAACTGCTATTGTCAATTCACGACCCCTAATTCCGGTCTCTACTGACCCCAGCTTTCCTTCTATCTTGACGCCCGCGACTCTGCTTACTCAGAAGGTTGCTGTACCAGCTGCTCCGGCTGGGGAGTTTGAAGAGAGTGATCTGTACAGACGACAATGGAGACAGGTTCAACATCTGTCCGAGGTTTTTTGGCATCAATGGAAGAATCAATACCTCTCTACCCTACAGAGTCGCAGGAAGTGGTGCTCCAAGAGGCCTAACTTGCACATTGGAGATTTGGTGCTGTTAAAGGACAGTCAGCTTCAACGGAACCAATGGCCTGTGGGAGTCGTGACCAACACCTTTGCAAGTCAGGATGGCAATGTCAGAAAGGTGGAAGTGAAGATTGCTTCTGGAGGAGAGTGTAAAACCTTTTTGAGGCCCATAACGGGAACAGTGCTCTTGTTGCCACATGCCAAGGACAGAACAGTTGAAAAGTGAACTTGGCATGACATCTAAAGATGTCAGACGGGGAATGTGCTGGATAGGATTACTCCTCACCAGCAGAGGGCGCTGCATTGTTCTGGAGTGAGAAGTTCAATGACTGTAGCCAATAGGGGGAGCTCAAGCTCATCAACAGGAAGTTCCACCCTCATGTTCACTTCAGTCTACAGATGGCCAAGGAAAAGACAGAATCTAAGCCCATCCTTGTTGTTGCTCACAGAAAGCATTGTTTGTGAGTATTTATTTTAGTTATATCAATGTATTTATCTAGTTAACTGAGATTATTTTCTGTAAATGATTTTTCTAATGCTAATTTGGAATTAGCCCCTCTACTGCTGTTATTTAGTTTATTCATCATTTATTTTGCAATGTTTATTGTTCTGATAACAAAGAAATATGTTTAAGCAGTTTGATACACAGTAATTCTAAGACAAAATGTATGTTTATTTTACAGTTTACTCTTTGTACTTGTGGAGCACGTCCAAATTAAAGGGACAAACGCATGTCACGTGTGCAAGAGTCATCTGTCTGCATAGCTGCACCCCGGTGTGATAGTGAGGGCAGAACAGCCATCATCCACAAAGATCTGCCATTTTGGGGAATGCTTCAACCAGTAACTTCGAAATCTGTATTTATAACAAGTAATAATATATTTCTCTAAATACAATTAAAGAGACAACTTAGCAAAATAAAAAAGAAAGATAACTATACCTCTGTATGATTAGAGTCCTCTGGGAGACACACACTTTGCCTCCCCATGCCAGCTTGAAGGAGTTAAAGTTCCTCAGAGGGCAGGGGTGTGTAAGAGGTGTTTTTGGGTAGTAGATAAAAACTAAGTGATACCGTCTTGCTTTGTTTCTTTAGATAAACTTTTGGAGTCAGACATCTCTTTTTTCCACGAGCAAATGTCGGCTTAAAGTATCCAGGAAAAGATCTGTGAAAAAAAATTAGTAAAGAAACACAAATTGTGAAATTAAATATCAATTAGATGCAATAAATGATTAAGGTGATTAACTTTTTTAGATACATTTTTTTAAAGGAAATACATTGACATTTATAGAACTCAAAAAAGGAAATATATATATATATATATATATATATATATATATATAATTTTTTTTCTTTATTTTTTTAAAGTACACATAAGAAAGTATAAACGACACACAGTATTAATTAAAAAGATACTTACTTTCCGTTCTTGCGCTACGCTCATTGACCGTTAAACATGGCAGCTCTTGGCCGGTTGGGGTCCTGTCTGAATGCACGGCACTTTATTGGATAGAATCTAGACCAATCAGGAGGCTGGCACAAATGTAACACTGAGAAAAAAAGTTAAACGCAAAGCCAAAGATGGGGTGAATGGAAGATGAGCCACTACGCATCTAAAAACGTTTGTTCGCAACTTTTTTTTTTGTCCTGACACACACAAAAAAAAGTTGCAAAGGCAAAAAAAAAAAAAAAAATTTTTTGACAAACTTAACATTTTGTTTGCAACTTAAAAAATTTTGATCTCAAAACTATGACTTTTGCTTGCAATATGGTGGCACAAATATAACTCCATACAATGTTTCCACATTTATTGCTCTTTGAAGTGAGACCATTTGATTTACTCTTCATTCTGGTTCCTAACTAGAGTTTTGTTTATTAGCTTATTTGTTTATTACCTTAAAATGTATGTAATTATGGTAAAGACATGTTAGTATTATTGATAATTGTATTTTAATGTTGGAAAGGGCATTGAATTAACATGTTGTTTTAAATTATTCTAAAAAAGATTTAGAAAAAAATAAAAATATATGTGTTGTGTTTAATATAGTTATATATCATAAATTGCCAAATTAATATATTGATTATTGCAATGTTTACCATATTGCAATACTGTTGGTATCGTGAGCCGTATATCGTGAATCACTTGGTATTGTGAGCCCTAATACTGACACAATAACGTTTTCACAGATGGATACCAACCCCCAACACTGGCAGGTGATACGTGAAGCCAACCAGGAAGTAACAAAACGTTGAAGTACCGGCACTGACCAGAGAGGCTGGTGCTTAGAGTGAGCAAATTCCCATAGACTCCCATGTTAAAATCCTCATTTTCAGCCCTCTAATAAACCCCTTTAATGCCTGGTGCTTAAAGTTTTTATTTCATCAATAGCTGCATATTTGATCCATGACAACTCTGAGGGGAGTGAATTTTTTTCTAAGTTTGTAATTTTTTTTTAAAACAGCATTTATTTTCGCTTAATGAGGGGGCGCGGCCTTTGACTGACAGGTGTCGATCGCGGTGGATTCTGGGAGCTGTGCTCCGGTGTTTTGCTGTCTGCTGCAGATTTAGCGTTAGCATGAGCGCTATATTTCAGTTTTTGTCCTGCTGCCGTGATGTAAACTGTTCTAATACGCTCTCTGGGAGTCATCTGGTGTCTTTTCTCCGGTAAGTACTAAAAGAATAACTTTATATTTGCCGGAAATAAATCATTAATGTATATTATGATTATTTATTTTAGTTCCAGTAATTCGATTTTTTAAAATTCTCAGCAACATTAATTTTTTAAGTTTAAAAAATGACATTTTCTCAGTATTTTTATTGATAGTTCTTTTCTTTAATCACAAAGTTATAACATATAAGGACATGATTCAGATCTACTACAGTAACACCAGAATCTCTTCATGTGAAGTTAAAATGTGAAGACAGAAAACTTTCAGTAAATAAGAACATATAAGTTAAATATTTAATTTTGAACAAATGTGTACATGTTATATTTAGCTTTATCCTTTGATTTTAATGTATATGAAATGTCATTTTTTAAAATTGTATCTAATGTTTGTCTTGTATGTTCCTCTTCAGGTCTGCTTCTGCTGGTGAGTGGATTTATAATCCAAAACAACATTTACATTTAAAGGCAGTAAAATTCTAATTTTAACATATGAATTTGACTCTTGCTGATGTGTGTGATTCAATAAAAATAATGTTTAACATATTTGAGTGACCAGTCTCTTCTGTTTATTCACTGTTTTAGCATATAGGTAAGACAAAAGGAAATGTGGGTCAAAGTCAGATCGTACAAAATTTATTTTTGAAGCAGATGAAATGATTAAAAACATCACAAACATTAATCATTGAAAATTCAGTATTAGTTTCGCTTTATTCAAAGTAGGGACCTCTTTACACATGTCATGGTTAGAAAACATCATATATGATAATACTGTCTGTTTTTATATTTAAAGAACCTAATAAATGATCCTAAAGAGTACATTTCTATCTACTGAAAAAAAATTCAGTAAGAAATGAAAGAGAAAAAAAGTTTATTGCTGGGTTGAAGAGTGTGCAGCCGCTGGACGTTCTCTCCGATCCCCATGACAGCTCCAGACTCCAGATGTCCCCGTTCACGTCCTCCATAGTGATGAGAGAACCAGGAGCTGCTCTTCCTCATAGAATTAAAAATAAAAGATTTCCACCAGCGTCCGCCTCAGCTGAACCAGGTGATGTGGGTCCTCGCCGAGCTCACGTCGCTGTGGTGGTTTTGTTGAACTGTCCTTCTGGTGCCAAATGGAAATGATGTCACCATTAATCCAAACTGAAATTGTAAGAAAAGAAAATAGATTTCACTCAAAAATATTTGTACATGTGCTGTTTCTGTAAAGATGAGCTAAACACACAAAATAAAATATTTCATATTGTTTATGCTCAAAATACATGTGAATATCTTTAAACCAAATCTTTTAAGAAAATGAGTTTGTCTTTGAAAGAACATGACAGTATTTAGTTTGGATTGTCAGCAGAAGAGGAGGCAGCATCAGTCTGTTTAACCTCTTCAGACCTGATGTTCATCACATTCTGACTGATATTAGTTCATTCTGCTTCACTGTGACTGTGTTTAGAGGATTCATTTAAAAATTAGCTCCAGCTTTAAGACGTTGACATGATTGACTTAACTAAGAAGTAAAAAGAAATGCTCCTCATATTGTAATCAAAGCATCATGTGATCATATATCAACAATTTGATTTAACACTAGAGAAAAACCACGTTTTACACAATCATATTACTGTTGTGGTGTATTTTAATGTGTATATTAAGACTACAGCAACTTAAGACTAAATAACTCTTATTGAATAAGATATCTTAGGACCACATAAATAACATGTTCAAACAGTGGATGTTCAGTTCGTACTAAACTCGTACCACGGGAAAATACGTTTTCATTGTTGTCTAAAAGTCACTTCCACAGCGTTACAGATTGTGTGTAAAACACCAAGTACTCACCTGTACAGATTCATGATGTAAATAATCCACCGCGGTGCAGCTTTGCTGGAGAATTGAAGCGGTTAGCCGTTAGCATGAGGATCCGCAGACAGCAGAGCTGTGGGCGTGAACTAAAACAAATCGGAGGAAAAGCGGGTGAACTCGGTCCCGCCCCTTTTCCCCATATTTGGAACGTCCGTTTGAGGCGGAGTTAACTCCAGCCAATATGGCTGCAGCCATGAGCTGAATATTCAGGCTTCATTTCAGGGACTGTGGAAGTCAATGGGTGACGTCAGAGATGATGCGTCTAATTATATATTAAGTCTATGATGGATACCCAGATATTGGGCTGACATACACATTCTCATTTAGCTCTTATTTTCCATAAGTTTCATGTCAGAGAACCTTCTCCATTCTGAAGTTCAATAAAAACAGGCTGGATCATGCTTAGTCAGGACCACTTGGAGGTATTTATGCTCATGTCAACAGAAAAATAAATTCTTGTGTCCTTTGACTGTGACAAAGTAACAAATAAGGTTGAAGAAACTAGTTCACTTCTTATGTGGTGACTTATGCTGTAGATTTCATACAGGGAAATATTTCTGTTAAACCACAAGTTTTTATTATAATTATTTGTTTGTTACTATTTGTTATTTCTGACATGAAAGAACATTTTAAGGTTAATATGTTCAAAAAAAGTATTTGACCTACTGTTTGTAAATTACATTTTTTTTTTGATATATTACATTTTTTTATATATATTTTTTTGCATTAAAGTTCACATTACAGTTAGAAGTGGCTGGATAACTCAGTTGGCTGGTGTAGGATCTGATTTTTTTTTTTCCCCCAGGGTGGCAATCAGCTAAAATCCAGTGATGGTCCTTAGACAAGACCCCTCATTCTGCTGAGTAACTTGATCTCTCTGTATCTTAAAAATACAGGATTGTGTCAGGAAGAGCATCCAGCATAAAACTCTATGCACAACCACATGTGTGAATCAGTGAAAGCTGATTTACTGTGGTGATCCCCGACAGGATAAGCCGAAAGGTGAAAAGAGTATGCATTATACACTGCCCACAAAAATTAAAGGGACACTATTTTATTGGTTCTGGCATGAATTGAATTAAACCTGTCTGATAATTTTCTTGTTGGTTAAGCAGCCGAGGGCCTCGTTATAATCAATTTCAGCTGTATTGGTGTTCATGGAATGAACAACAGGTGCACTTCAGTAGCAACAGTTAGAAAACCCTCAAACAGGACTGGTGTTACATGTGGAGGTCATTTCAAGTTTCTCCCTCTTGATCTTTTTTGGCTGGTTTTCCACTCGTGCTGATTTTGGCTTGATAATTATCTCTACTGGCAGTATGAGGCGATTCCTTAACCCTACAGAAGTTGAACAGGTTGTCCAACTTCTCCAGGATGGCACATCCACACGTGCTGCAGCAAGAAGGTTTAATGTGTCTCCCAGCACAATCTCCAGAACATGGAGGAGATTTCAGGAGACTGCTGGTTATTCTGGGAGAAACTCTGGTTATTCTGCCCTACAGAATGACCTCCAGAGGGCCACCGGTGTGGATGTCTCTACCCAAACAATCAGGAACAGACTTCATGAAGGTTGTCTGAGGGCCCCACGTCCTGTAGTGGGCCCTGTGCTCACTGCCCAGCACCGTGGAGCTCCACTGGCATTTGCTCGAGAACACCAGAATTAGCAAGTCGGCCACTGGCGCCCTGTACTTTTAACAGACAAGAGCAGGTTCACCGTGAGCACCTGTGACAGACGTGAAAGAGTCTGGAGAAGATGAGGAGGACGTTATGCTGCCTGCAACGTGGTTCAACATGACAGGTTTGGTGGTGGGTCAGTGATGGTCTGGGGAGGCATATCCATGGAGGGACGCACAGACCTCTACTGCCTAGGAAATGGTGATCTGACTGCCATAAGGTATCCAGATTAAATCCTTGAACCCATTGTCAGACCCTACGCTGGTGCAGTAGGTCCTGGTTTCCTCCAAATGCACCACAATCCCCGGCCTCACGTGGCAAGAGTATACAGGCAGTACTTGGAGGATGAAGGAATTGAAACAATTGAATGGCCTTCACCATCCCCTGACTTAAACCCAGTAGAACATCTCTGGGACATTATGGTTGGGTCCATTAGGCACCGCCAGGTTGCTCCTCAGACTGTACAACAGCTCAGGGATGCCCTCACCGACAGGATCCAGCGCAAGGAAACAGAACGATTCCGTTCAGAAGATCTCCGAAGGGCCTTAATCCTCAGCAGAACTCCGCTCCGCTTTCCCCGTCTCCTCGGACGCTTTCCTCGTTGACAGCTGGGCGGGATGCGACGCAGGTCAACTGGTATGCCAGAGAGGAGTGGATGAAGTGTATGAAGCTTCATTTGTAAAAGTCAGTTTAAAAATGAAATCCTGGTAATGCTCAATTTGTAGTAGAGCATGGCGAACATAAACCAGGAGGGCAGAAACGGGGTGCCAGCTATTTAAAAACAATAAAAATATAACAAACAGACTGGGAGCAGAGCTGACAGACGGCAGGCTGCACACGCTGGCGCCATCTTGTCATGTTTTGTCTTTGTTTATAGGACCTCCGCTCAGGATCCAGCGGGTGGTTTAACTGGACACGGAACCGTTCTCCTGAACGTAACCCTTCGTCTGGATCTAAAAACGTCACCACTGTCTGCACGCATTTAGAAAACAACGTGCGATGAGAACCTTTCTGTATTCTGCCATTTGATTAGATTTCTTGTTCAAGTGAATTCAACAATCAGCATGTGCTAACATGAAATCAGTTCTGAGCTCCAGCTAGCGCTGCTGCTGCTGCTTCAATGCAGCCGAAATGATCATGTTTTATTTTATTTGTATTTCTTCATGGGCTTATCAAAGTCTGTGTCTCACTAGCATGTCCGGAGGGATAAGGGGCGGGGTTACGCAGCTCAGCACAATAAGCCACGCCCACACAGAGGGAAGGATTTTTAGAAACGAAGGCTTTGGACCAACAGGAAAAATGTATTTTTAAGACATTTAGGATATGGAATTTAAGAAAAAAAAACTTCACAGTCCTAATTAAAGCCCCACTGGGAACATTTAAGGAAAATATAAAATAAATTGTAGGGGGACTTTAAATGACAAAACCCCTCATTATTAACCACTGAAAAAAAGCCTGCAGAGCTTGAGCAATAAACATTCTGATGGTATCAGATATTGTCTTGTGTTTATCGGTGGTAACACTGTAAGTCTTTTGAAATATATCTGGAATGTTTGACTTGTGTTACCTGCTTAGTTGTTGAACTTTCAGATGGTGACAGGGTTGGGTGATGACGTCAGAGGTGGGCGGTCATGTTGGACGTGTTTCCCACATTGTACAATATAGGGAGGAGGCAAATGTTGCAGATATTGTACTTTTTGTTAGCACATTTCTCTCCCTGATCCTCATATTCCACAGTGAACCCTAGATGTCTTCATACCGCAGGTTTTAGTGTTGGTGGCGAGTCTTTAAACACGAGCCAGAAGCTGCTAACACACACCGGCTGCGTTGGCGTGCATTCAAGCGGCCACCCCCAATGAAAGGTCCACAAAAACGCGTGCAGAAGTCTGAAATTCTGCTCTATGAATGAATGAATGAATAGCTTTATAAATCCCGAAGGAAATTTAAAAGCGGCCAGCTGCTTGCAATCTCCACAGACATAAAAACAAATAAAAAATAAATAAAACCTTAAAAACATTTAAAATCTATCAATTGAAAAGTAAAAATATTAATTTAAAAATAATAACTCAATCAAATATTCATACTCAAAGCATACTACAGTAACAACCATAAACCATAACACTCACCATCACAGACTGGTAAAACATGAGCAGCAGCTTCTCTTGTAGAGCTGGTCTGTGTTGGAGATCCTGTCCAGCTTGTTATCCAACACGATCCCCAGGTACTTATAGGATTGTACAATCTCGATGCAGTCTCCCTCAATGCGTATGGGCTGAGGTGTTTGAGCTTTTCTTCTGAAGTCCAGAACCATTTCTTTGGTCTTCTGGACATTCAGCTGCACCTGATTCTCCCTGCTCCAGGCCAAAAAGTCCTCCACCAGCTCCCTGTACTCTCTGTCCTCTCCTTTGATGCACACCATAATGGCTGTATCGTCTGAAAACTTCTGAATATGGGAGGTCGGAATATTATGGTGGAAGTCAGATGTATACAGCGCAAACAGAGCTGCAGCTGAGTGAACTGGATGTGGATCCCCCCCCATGCGGACATATTGCAGCCTGTTTGTTAGGTAGTCCAGGATCCAGGACACCAAACATAGCTGCACAGACATCTTGGTGAGCTTCTCCTGCAGCAGGTGAGGTTGTATGGTATTAAAGGCGCAGGAGAATTCGATAAAAAGAATCTTCACAGCACACCCTCCGTCGTCCAGGTATGAGAGGGTGCGATGTAACATATAGAGGACAGCGTCCTCTATCCCAACTCTCTCCCTGTTCGCGAACTGCAATGGGTCTTGGTCATCCTGCACCTGGTGCTTCAGCTGCAGCAGCACCAAACTCTCAAACGTCTTCATAACATGCGAGGTCAGTGCTACAGGCCGGCAGTCGTCGTTGCCTTTGGGGTTCTCCACCTTAGGAAAAGGGATTATGCAGGACATCTTCCAAAGGGGTGGAACATGTCCCAAGTGCAGGCTCAAATTGAAGAGATGTTGGAGAGGACCTCCAAGCTCACTAGCACATGTTTTAAGCAGTCTTGGACACACCTTATCTGGACCTGGTGCTTTCCTGCTGCAATTCCCTTCTCACCTGATGCTCTGTGATGTGATGGGGAGAAGCAGAGAACGCAGATGAATGGCATGGATCACATGTAGAGGAGGGGGTAGGAGAGATGTTGTCATCAAGGAGTGGTGAGGAAGAAGGAACAGTCAGAGAAACTGGCAGAGGGGCAGGGTCATGCAGTGGGAAGGGACCAGTGGTGGGTGTGATACAGATCGGGCTGATGTTGGAAATAGCAGGGGTGACAGGTGTTACATTAAACCTATTAAAATAGGTATTCAGGTCATCTGCTTTTCCTGCACTTTCTCCAGCTGCACCAGTCTGCTTCTTACACCCTGTGATTGTCTTCATCCCCTCCCACACTGCTTTGATGTTGTTTTTTTCCAGTTTTCCCTCAACCCTTTCCTTGTAGCTCTCTCTGGCTTTTTTTCAAACAGTTCTTCACTTCTGTCTTTGCCTTTCTCATCTCCTCTTGATCCTGTGTGTTGAATGCTCTCTTCTTTTTTATTTAAAACCCTCTTCACCCCTCGCGTAATCCAGGGTGTATTATAAAGCAGTGCAATTTCTTTGTGGGTACAACAATGTCCAAATTCATATAATCCGTGATGCACTGAGATACTCCATCAATGTCCTCTCCATGCTGGTCCAGCATCACGCTCCAATCAGTGCTTCCAAAACAGTCTCTGAGCTCCTCCTCTGCCTCAGGTGTCCACCTCCTCACTGTTCGTGTAGTTGCAGGTTGCCTCCTTACAAGGGGTGTGTATGTAAGCTCTAAGGAAATCAGAATGTAGTCTGATTTGCCAAGAGGGGGAACGGGCGTGGCTTCATACACATCTTTGATGTTGACGTAAAAAAGATCAATAGTCCTATCACCTGAGTGGGACAGTGTACATATTCATGCATGTTTGTAACCCACACGTTCCACATGCCTATTAGTTGTCCCTTTAGACTGCTGCACACGCACTCCCGGGAAGTATCGCGAGATTTCAGAACGTGATTTCACTGACGACTTTCGCGTCCTTTGTCAATACAAATACATGGCGGAGATGTTTGACAGACACTCGGGAGTTAACAGCTACATCCTTGCTGCAGAACTCCCTGCACCAATTGAGCTGCTAAAATAACTCGCACCCTTTGACTGGTGAGTGATGCTGTTGTTTTCTTTTGTGCACAATGTCAAACACATGTTTGTGATCATGTCAAAATAAAAGAAACGGGTGGAAAGTGTATGAAATTTTAATATTGTTAAATATTAATAGGATAGTGAGTACTCTAAATCAAAAATGAACAAAATTAATTTTCAAATAATGCGCATGAGTAATGTTGACAATTAATGTTGATAATTGTCAGTGTTGATTATTGGTAATTATGTTTTGATGAATAACTTGTTTAAGATTAATCAGATAAATGAAATATGCATATTCAGAAATTGTCATAAAACATAATTCAGTGTTTTGAATGAATATTGTTCTTGTTTATACAGGCTAGGTTTTACACCAGGTGAAAATTCCCCTCTCATCTCCTTATGGCGAGCCAGCTGAGCCCACCTGGACCAAGTGAACCACAGTCTCTACCGATGTGGCAGGACAAACAAATCTACATAAACACTTCAACATTTCAATTCCACCAAGCATCAAGAATTGGAGCTTTCTATCTACTCTAAAAAGACTTGTTTTTCAACACCCAAAGAGGGTTAAATTAAAGGAAACTTCAGGACTAATTTTGGACTGATTAACACTGTACATATGGTCTTTGTCATATTTTTTTCACTGTAAATATAATTCATCAAATCAAACAAGTATTTTCTGTGATTTTACACCTGCATCCTTCCTCCCTGTGTAGCCCAATACATTTTACACCTGTGTCAAATCAAAAGTGCTACATTATAATGAGTGGAATCCAGGGTGACATGATTAAAGTCCCCTGAGATGACAAAGAGTGCCTCTGGATGCTGCGTTTGGAGCTCCACCACGGTGTTTTCACATGCGCTCTCGGATTAATGTAAACACAGACAGCCAAAACGCGCAAGGTAGGTAATATGGGTGGATGCTAATGGCTAAAAGCTAACAGTCTCTGTGACATATAGTCTTTTTCATGGTAAAGTTTCCAGGGTTACACCACCTACTGTTGATATACAATATGAGGCCGCCCCCTTAGCTTTTCCCGCACACTGCGAAGTCTCTGTCGGCTCGTACCATCGAGAAACCAGGAAGCTCCACATTGATGTCAGGTGTGTTAGCTGTAAGCCAAGTGCTAACCTAGCTTTTGCACAGACTCCTCACTGAAAGTGGCCACCGGAACGCTCGCCGATGCAGCCGGTGCGCGAGCATGTTGCCGGCCACAGAACTACTGCATTCACCTCCTCTCTACGACTGTCTTGTGGTATTTAGATAAATGCTATTGTTTTTAGCATTTGGGTTCCGCCTCCCGGGGGAGAGGTAAAGTATTTTCTGTTAGGGAGGGGGAGAGTAGGAGCAGACCTGGAGCAGACAGGCTCAGAACAAAGACATGAATACACAGACATGCGCTAAAGGCAGCTCACAGTGGTACTGAATAAATAAAACGTATCATGAAAAAATGTCGTACCGAACTGTGGAACCTAGTTAATTCAATTCAATTCAATTCAATTCAATTTTATTTATATAGCCCAATATCACAAATTCAATTTGCCTCATTGGGCTTCATGCCT